>NC_048574.1:1106296-1167726 GCF_013265735.2 Oncorhynchus mykiss
AGAGGGCCTGGTGTGGAGGGCCTGTGTGGAGGGCCTGGTATAGAGGGCCTGGTGTGGAGGGCCTGGTGTGGAGGTTCTGGTGTGGAGGGCTCTGGTCTAAAGTAGTGCACTATATAGGGAATAGGGTTCCATAGGACTCTGGTCTAAAGTAGTGCACTATATAGGGAATAGGGTGCCATAGGGCTCTGGTCTAAAATAGTGCACTATATAGGGTGCCATTTGGGATGCAGATTGACGTGTCTACCTCTCGTGTGCCAGTCACACACTCAACATGCCAGATACAGCAGCTCCACCCTCGACTCTGTCATGGTTACCGCAATGTTTATTTTTCCTTCTTCCTTTGTTTGATTGAGGAGAGACATAAAGATGAATTGTTATTGATAAAGAGAGACAGAACATGAAGAATGAATGATATATCAACGATGTTGCTCTCGCTGCGGGGGATTCCTTGATCCACCTTTACGCAGATGACACCATTCTGTATACTTCTGGCCCTTCTTTGGACACTGTGTTAACTAATGTGTTCACAACTACAAATACCTAAGTGTCTGGTTAGACTGTAAACTCTCCTTCCAGACTCATCTCCAATCCAAAATTAAATACAGAATTGGCTTTCTATTTCGCAACAAAGCATCCTTCACTCATGCTGCCAAACATACCCTAGTAAAACTGACCATCCTACCGATCCTCGACTTCGGCGATGTCATCTATAAAATATCCTCCAATACTCTACTCAACAAAGTGGATGTAGTCTATCACAGTGCCACCCGCTTTGTTACCAAAGCCCCATTTACTACCCACCACTGTGACCTGTATGCTCTAGTCGGCTGGCCCTCGCTTCATACTCGTCACCAAACCCACTGGCTCGAGGTCATCAATAAGTCTTTGCTAGGTAAGCCCCGCCTTATCTCAGCTCACTGGTCACCATAGCAACACCTACCCGAAGCACGCGCTCCTGCAGGTATATCTCACTGGTCATCCCCCAAAGCCACCTCCTCCTTTGGCCTCCTTTCCTTCCAGTTCTCTGCTGCCAATGACTGGAACGAATTCCAAAAATCACTGAATTTGGAGACTTACATCTCCCTCACTAACTTTAAGCACCAGCTGTCAGAGCAGCTTACCGATCACTGCAGCTGTACAAGGCCCATCTGTAAATAGCCCATCCAACTACCTACCTCATCCCCATATTGTTTCTATTTACTTTTTTTGAACACCAGTATCACTACTTACACACACCAACTGCTCAACATCCTCCTTACTTCATTTGCACACACTGTATATAGACTTTTCTATTGTGTTATTGACTGTGCGTTTGTTTATGTGTATTTCTGTGTTGTTGTTTCTGTCGCACTGCTTTGCTTTATCTTGGCCAGGTCGCAGTTGCAAATGAGAACTTGTTCTCAACTAGCCTACCTGGTTAAATAAAGGTGTTCTCAACTAGCCTACCTGGTTAAATAAAGGTGTTCTCAACTAGCCTACCTGGTTAAATAAAGGTGTTCTCAACTAGCCTACCTGGTTAAATTAAGGTGTTCTCAACTAGCCTACCTGGTTAAATAAAGGTGTTCTCAACTAGCCTACCTGGTTAAATAAAGGTGTTCTCAACTAGCCTACCTGGTTAAATAAAGGTGTTCTCAACTAGCCTACCTGGTTAAATAAAGGTGTTCTCAACTAGCCTACCTGGTTAAATAAAGGTGTTCTCAACTAGCCTACCTGGTTAAATAAAGGTGTTCTCAACTAGCCTACCTGGTTAAATAAAGGTGTTCTCAACTAGCCTACCTGGTTAAATAAAGGTGTTCTCAACTAGCCTACCTGGTTAAATAAAGGTGTTCTCAACTAGCCTACCTGGTTAAATAAAGGTGTTCTCAACTAGCCTACCTGGTTAAATAAAGGTGTTCTCAACTAGCCTACCTGGTTAAATAAAGGTGTTCTCAACTAGCCTACCTGGTTAAATAAAGGTGTTCTCAACTAGCCTACCTGGTTAAATGAAGTTGAAATAAAATAAATAAATAAATAAAAAGGAAGTTGAATTGTTATTGATAAAAAAAAAATATACTATTTGGACCTATGACCAGATCACCAGGCTGAAAAACAAATCCTCTCCTGATATAACCTCTGTTTAACCACGTGACCATCCATCAGTCCATTTTTAAGAGCGTACTCTGTACATTCAATCACTGTTTAATCAAATGAAAATCAAATCAAATGTATTTATATAAACCCTTCGTACATCAGCTGATATCTCAAAGTGCTGTACAGAAACCCAGCCTAAAACCCCAAACAGCAAGCAATGCAGGTGTAGAAGTACGGTGGCTAGGAAAAACTCCCTAGAAAGGCCAGAACCTAGGAAGAAACCTAGAGAGGAACCAGGCTATGAGGGATGGCCAGTCCTCTTCTGGCTGTGCCGGGTGGAGATTATAACAGAACATGGCCAAGATGTTCAAATGTTCATAAATGACCAGCATGGTCAAATAATAATAATCACAGGGTGAACAGTTGAAACTGTAGCAGCAGCACGGCCAGGTGGACTGGGGACAGCAAGGAGTCATCATGTCAGGTAGTCCTGAGGCATGGTCCTAGGGCTCAGGTCCTCCGAGAGAGAGAAAGAAAGAGTGAAAGAGAGAATTAGAGAGAGCATACTTAAATTCACACAGGACACCGAATAGGACAGGAGAAGTACTCCAGATATAACAAACTGACCCTAGCCCCCCGACACATAAACTACTGCAGCATAAATACTGGACGCTGAGACAGGAGGGGTCAGGAGACACTGTGGCCCCATCCGATGATACCCCCGGACAGGGCCAAACAGGAAGGATATAACCCCACCCACTTTTCCAAAGCACAGCCCCCACACCACTAGAGGGATATCTTCAAACACCAACTTACCATCCTGAGACAAGGCCGAGTATAGCCCACAAAGAACTCCGCCACGGCACAACCCAACGGGTGCCGCCAACCCAGACAGGAAGATCACATCAGTGACTCAACCCACTCAAGTTACGCACCCCTCCTAGGGACGGCATGAAAGAGCACCAGTAAGCCAGTGACTCAGCCCCTGTAATAGGGTTAGAGGCAGAGAATCCCAGTGGAGAGAGGGGAACCGGCCAGGCAGAGACAGCAAGGGCGGTTCGTTGCTCCAGAGCCTTTCAGTTCACCTTCACACTCCTGGGCCAGACTACACTCAATCATATGACCTACTGAAGAGATGAGTCTTCAGTAAATACTTAAAGGTTGAGACCGAGTCTGCGTCTCTCATATGGGTAGGCAGACCATTCCATAAAAATGGAGCTCTATAGGAGAAAGCCCTGCCTCCAGCTGTTTGCTTAGAAATTCTAGGGACAATTAGGAGGCCTACGTCTTGTGACCATAGCGTATGTGTAGGTATGTACGGCAGGACCAAATCAGAGAGATAGGTAGGACCAATGCCATGTAATGCTTTGTAGGTTAGCATTAAAAACTTGAAATCAGCCCTTGCTTTGACAGGAAGCCAGTGAAGGAAGGCTAGCACTTAATATGATAAATTTTTTTGTTTTGGTCAGGATTCTAGCAGCCGTATTTAGCACTAACTGAAGTTTATTTAGTGCTTTATCCGGGTAGCCGGAAAGTAGAGCATTGCAGTAGTTTAACCTAGAAGTAACAAAAGCATGGATTAATATTTCTGCATCATTTTTGGACAGAAAGTTTCTGATTTTTGCAATGTTACGTAGATGGAAAAAAGCTGTCCTTGAAACAGTCTTGATGTGTTCGTCAAAAGAGAGATCAGGGTCCAGAGTAATGCCGATGTCCTTCACAGTTTTATTTGGGACGACTGTACAACCATTCAGATTAATTGTCAGATTCAACAGAAGATCTCTTTGTTTCTTGGGACCTAGAACAAGCATCTCTGTTTTGTCCGAGTTTAAAAGTAGAAAGTTGGCAGCCATCCACTTCCTTATGTCTGAAACACAGGCTTCTAGCGAGGGCAATTTTTTGACCATGTTTCATTGAAATGTACAGCTGTGTGTCATCCGCACACTATTATGTTTTCGAATGACATCCCCAAGAGGTAAAATATATAGTGAAAACAATAGTGGTCCTAAAACAGAGCCTTGAGGAACACCAACATTTACAGTTGATTTGTCAGTGGACAAACCATTCACAGAGACAAACTGATATCTTTCCGACAGATAAGATCTAAACCAGGCCAGAACTTGTTTGCGTTTCCAATCTCTCCAAAAGAATGCGGTGATCGATGGTATCAAAAGCAGCACTAAGGTCTAGGAGCACGAGGACAGATGCAGAGTATCTGTCTGATGCCATTAAAAGGTAATTTACCTTAA
Organism: Oncorhynchus mykiss; assembly: GCF_013265735.2. Lineage (NCBI taxonomy): Eukaryota > Metazoa > Chordata > Actinopteri > Salmoniformes > Salmonidae > Oncorhynchus > Oncorhynchus mykiss. The sequence continues at coordinate 1,110,616 of NC_048574.1, forward strand.
CAAGTGCCGTCTCAGTGCTATGATGGGCTCTAAATCCAGACTGAAGCATTTCGTATACATTGTTTGTTTTCAGGAAGGCAGTGAGTTGCTGCGCAACAGATTCAATATAGTTTTTTATATTTTCTGAGTTAAGGTTTGGCTTTTTCAAGAGAGACCTTATTACTGCTTCTTTTAGTGAGTTTGGTACACATCCGGTGGATAGAGAGCCGTTTATTATGTTCAACATAGGAGGGCCAAACACAGGAAGCAGCTCTTTCAGTAGTTTAGTTGGAATAAGGTCCAGTATGCAGCTTGAAGGTTTAGAGGTCATGATTATTTTCATCATTGTGTCAAGAGATATAGTACTAAAACACTTGAGTGTCTCTCTTGATCCTAGGTCCTGGCAGAGTTGTGCAGACTCAGGACAACTGAGTTTTGAAGGAATACACAGATTTAAAGAGGAGTCCGTAATTTGCTTTCTAATGATCATGATCTTTTCCTCAAAGAAGTTAATGAATTTATTACTGCTGAAGTGAAAGCCATCCTCACTTGGGAAATGCTGCTTTTTTAGTTAGCTTTGCGACAGTATCAAAAAGAAATGTCGGATTGTTCTTATTTTCCTCAATTAAGTTGGAAAAATAGGATGATCGAGCAGCAGTGAGGGCCCTTTGATACTGCACAGTACTGTCTTTCCAAGCTCGACGGAAGACTTCTAGTTTGGTGTAGCAGCAGTAAGGGCTCTTCGGTACTGCACAGTACTGTCTTTCCAAGCTCGACGGAAGACTTCCAGTTTGGTGTGGCGCCATTTCTGTTCCAATTTTTTGGAAGCTTGCTTCAGAGTCCGGCTATTTTCTGTATACCAGGGAGCTAGTTTCTTATGACACATGTTTTTAGGGGTGCAACTGCATCTAGGGTATTGCACAAGGTTAAATTGAGTTCCTCAGTTAGGTGTGTCTTGACGTTGGCCTGGGGGTAGGTTTATGACAGTCATAAATACCTCTTCCCCCCTTTTTCCTCTCTCTACTGATGTTACATTTGCAAACCCCTTGGTTAACATAGATATTCTGGGATCATCAGAAGGTGGGGGGGGAAATGAACTATATTCTGGTAATCCGACCAATTGAACATATGCGTTGGTACTTGGATATGAATAATATGATGTCAGTTCGGTTGTCATCTGAGACATTCCCATCAATGATAAGATGACATAAACTCTACAGTGGAAAGTCTACACATCAGAGTTATCGGATTCACATGGAATTGTTGTTCAATTTAAATGTTTGAATATGAAATTATTCGTGATGGGATGAAATGGGATTTTAGCTTCTAAAATGTGAGACTTGGGTTTTAATGAGTGAATTAGGCCCGACTCAGTGGCCCGCTCACGTGAAGAGACATAGGTTGTAAACTATGAAACACACCCCTTTTCTCCCTTCCTATATAAAGCCTTGACGACAATGTAACCTCCTGTTCCGAGGATGTGAGGACGACGGTCCGATGTCAGAATGGTTCAGGTAATAACTACAGAACGAAGCCAACATCAGCGTGAGCTTTGGTTGCGAATGGTATGAACTTTGAACTCATATTCACTACAGAAGTGATACCTCCTAGCTATTGAGTTAGCAACAGCCGCTGCAAACGAGGGTTAGGAAGGAACAGACAGAGTATCCCGTCTATCACACAACGACGTTACTACAACGTATCCAATTGACCACCAGAGACATTCTTCAAAGGACAAAGGATTAGGTTGGGCAACACGGCCTTCCATCTACCACCAACCTACTGAAGCGCAGCTCAGAGTAAATATTTATTGCATTTTCCTTTTCCAAATGGGAGGTAATTTAGAATGCATAAGATATTGTATTTACGATAGCACAGCTTCGCCCTTTGTTCCTCAGTCTTCCAGCTCTTTCACTCAAACCCAGCCCCTTTTATTTTGTGTAACCAGCTGTCATATCTGTTCCGCCCGCTAAGGACATTTTCCTTTATGATGTAATTTGTAATAAAGTTATGATTAATTATGTGTATGTGTAATTCTGTGTGATTAGTTAGGTATTTAGTAAATAAATAATTAAACCCAATTTTGTATTGCTGATTCAACTTGTTAGCCAGGGTCCGTGCAGATAACCAAGAATTTACAACTTTCAGATGAGACTGAATTAAGGTGACGATTACTATCGACTGCTATTGATGTAAAATATTACTAGGTCTTTAAGAGTTTATTCGGAAGATAACAGCTCTGTAAATATTATTTTGTGGTGTCCCGATTCTCTAGTTAATTACATTTACATGATTAGCTCAATCAGGTAATATTAATTACAGATCAATTATTTTATAGAATAGCATGTCATATCACTTAATCCGGCATAGCCAAAGACACGACAGGTGGTAAACTGATTTTGTCCTCTGACGCCCTCGGGTTGGCATCAAGGAATCTTTGTGTTGTCTGGGAATTTAACATGTTTAACCACACGCATGTTTAACCACGTGACCGTCCGTCAGTTTTACTGTGGAGTAAATCACTGTTGCATGCTGGTTAAGCCAAGCCTTTAACTCAACGTTATTTTTACATCATCGTATTCCAAACAGGAAGTCGTTATCCCCATGGCAACTAGCCAGCAAAACCTATTTTACATTATGTACATAAGTCATCACAAAGGAAATTAATCTAAATCTTTTTCCAATGCAGAAATGTAACACACAACTCCTTTTTGTCCCCAGTTCACATTCAGCAACAGCAACCCTACAGCTATGACATCACACCAACAAAACAGAGAGGTGATGAGATACTGAATTTATGGATTTTCTATGGGAAGCACACACACAGCCACTCATAGACTGAATGATTGATTGCCATGGTGATAATTCAAAGAAGTCACTATGCTGTGCTCTCAGGCAATCACTCTTCCTCTCTCGCTTACCTGCATTATAATTAGACAGGTGTGTGTGTGTGTGCGTGCGTGTGCTCGTGTGTGTGTGTGTGTGTGTGTGTGTGTGTGTGTGTGCGTGTGTGTGTGTGTGCGTGTGTGTGCGTGCGTGTGTGTGTGTGTGTGTGTGTGCGTGCGTGTGTGTGTGTGCGTGCACTCTATAAGTTCTGTGTTAAAAACAACCCATCGCTGGTTAAATAGTGAACACAACACACATTTGTTGGGTTATTGAGCTATGACCACATGGTCAGTTGGGTTATTGAGCTATGACCACATGGTCAGTTGGGTTGTTGAGCTATGACCACATGGTCAGTTGGATTGTTGAGCTATGACCACATGGTCAGTGTTTCTGGTACATGTATTTGAGCAAGGCAGTTAACCCACTGTTCCCTGGACTCCACTCCGAAAACGTGGATGTTGATTAAGGCAGCCCCCCCCCCTTTTTATGTCTCTATTTGGTTTGGTCAGGGTGTGATTTGGGGTGGGTATTCTATGTTCTGTTATTTGTATTTCTATGTTTTGGCCGGTTATGGTTCTCATTCAGGGACAGCTGTCTATCGTTGTCTCTGATTGAGAACCATACTTAGGTAGTCCTTTTTCCCACCTGTCTTTGTGGAAAGTTGTCTTTGTTCGTGGCACACAGCCTTTAGCTTCACGGTTTGGTTTTGTAGTGTTTATTGTTTTGTTTGGCTTCATTGTCCAACACGCTGCACCTTGGTCCTCTTCTTTTAACGGCAGTGACAGATGTTCTTTGTAACAGGATACTTTCGAAAAGCTGTCATTTGAATATTCAAAAGGCCAATGATAAAACCCAGTGTGCTTTGCAGTTGTTCGTTTTCACATGCAGTTTGGTCATTTAACAGACCCTCTAACCCAGAGTGACTTCCAGTCAGTGTGTTCAACAAACGTAGATAAACAACAACATATCACAGTCGTAGCAAGTAACACGTTTCAATTAAATCAACTTGTTCTTAACTGGTCTACCTGGTTAAAAATATATATATATTTAAAAAAGTATGTTGTTGCTGATCGAGCCGTCTACTTGCTAATGTGTTTTTTGTATTTTAAAATAAAAATACATATATTTTTATTAAATTCAATAATTTTTAAATGTATATTATATTTTATTTTGACACATTGGTCTTTAGGGTATTTTGTAGTTATAATTTGTCATTTACGCTTATCCTATGACCAACGGGATCAGAGGGTTAGGGTTGGAAAGGAAGTTGTGGTGTGATCATGTGTTGGTAATAACAGCTATTTAAGGACAATGTGGTGCTATCATGTGGTACCAGGCATTAAAAGCACTGGACCAGATTATTTGTTGATAAGTCTGGCTTCATTTGTTTTGCCGTCGAAAATGGCACTCTTTTGTCTAGGCCTATGTAGTGTACAACATTTATCAGGACCCTGTCAAACAGTAGTGATATATATAGGGGATAGGATGATATATAGGGGATAGCATGCTATATAGGGGATAGGATGCTATATATAGGGGATAGGATGCTATATATAGGGGATAGGATGCTATATAGGGGATAGGATGATATATAGGGGATAGGATGCTATATAGGGGATAGGATGCTATATAGGGGATAGGATGCTATATATAGGGGATAGGATGCTATATAGGGGATAGGATGCTATATAGGGGATAGGATGCTATATAGGGGATAGGATGCTATATATAGGGGATAGGATGCTATATAGGGGATAGGATGCTATATAGGGGATAGGATGCTATATATAGGGGATAGGATGCTATATATAGGGGATAGGATGCTATATAGGGGATAGGATGCTATATAGGGGATAGGATGCTATATATAGGGGATAGGATGCTATATATTTCAGACACAGATATCATTACCATAACCTCTAGGTAAACAAATACATCATTACCATAACCTCTAGGTAAACAAATACATCATTACCATAACCTCTAGGTAAACAAATTCATCATTACTATAACCTCTAGGTAAACAAATACATCATTACCATAACCTCTAGGTAAACAAATACATCATTACCATAATCTCTAGGTAAACAAATGCATCATTACCATAACCTCTAGGGATCAAAACTGCCCTTGGATGATTGGCAGAGAGCAACGTGATCCTCCACCAGTTTGGCCAGCAGCTAGGCAGAGGATCACTGTGATTATTATTATTTGACCCAGCTGGTCATCTATGAACATTTGAACATCTTGGCCATGTTCTGTTATAATCTCCACCCGGCACAGCCAGAAGAGGACTGGCCACCGTTCAGAGCCTTAATCCTCTCTAGGTTTCTTCCTAGGTTTCTGGCCTTTCTAGGGAGTTTTTCCTAGCCACCGTGCTTCTACACCTGCATTGCTTGCTGTTTGGGGTTTTAGGCTGGGTTTCTGTACAGCACTTTGTGACATGGGCTGATGTAAAAAAGGCTTTATAAATACATTTGATTGATTGAACTTGATCTTCCACCAGTTTGGCCAGCAGCTAAGACAACAGCACCCTCTAAAGAACATTAGACGGAACTGCATGGAACACATGGACTGCGAGTACAGAATGGGGAGAGATGTATTCTCCAATAAACTTTTTTACAATCACAGTTCTCCTCCTTCCTCTCATACTCTTTCTACTCATTCATCTCTTCCTCTTCTTCCCCATCTCCTCCTCCTCCTCTTCCCCGTCTTCCTCCGCTCAAAGCCATGCCGACTACCGTTTTATTTAAAAACAAAAATGGCAAAAGCTGGCCAATGATCGAGCAATAGAAGAAAAGAAAAAAATGACTTCCTGTGACACTCCAGTCTACGATAATGACTTCCTGTGACGCTCCAGTCTACGATAATGACTTCCTGTGACACTCCAGTCTACGATAATGACTCCATGTGACGCTCCAGTCTACGATAATGACTTCCTGTGACGCTCCAGTCTACGATAATGACTTCCTGTGACACTCCAGTCTACGATAATGACTTCCTGTGACGCTCCAGTCTACGATAATGACTTCCTGTGACACTCCAGTCTACGATAATGACTTCCTGTGACGCTCCAGTCTACGATAATGACTTCCTGTGACACTCCAGTCTACAATAATGACTTCCTGTGACACTCCAGTCTACGATAATGACTTCCTGTGACACTCCAGTCTACGATAATGACTTCCTGTGACGCTCCAGTCTACGACAATGACTTCCTGTGACACTCCAGTCTACGATAATGACTTCCTGTGACACTCCAGTCTACGATAATGACTCCCTGTGACGCTCCAGTCTACGATAATGACTTCCTGTGACACTCCAGTCTACGATAATGACTTCCTGTGACGCTCCAGTCTACGATAATGACTTCCTGTGACACTCCAGTCTACGATAATGACTTCCCGTGACACTCCAGTCTACGATAATGACTTCCTGTGACACTCCAGTCTACGATAATGACTTCCTGTGACGCTCCAGTCTACGACAATGACTTCCTGTGACACTCCAGTCTACGATAATGACTTCCTGTGACACTCCAGTCTACGATAATGACTTTCTGTGACGCTCCAGTCTACGACAATGACTTCCTGTGACGCTCCAGTCTACGACAATGACTTCCTGTGACACTCCAGTCTACGACAATGACTTCCTGTGACACTCCAGTCTACGACAATGACTTCCTGTGACACTCCAGTCTACGATAATGACTTCCTGTGACACTCCAGTCTACGATAATGACTTCCTGTGACACTCCAGTCTACGACAATGACTTCCTGTGACACTCCAGTCTACGATAATGACTTCCTGTGACACTCCAGTCTACGATAATGACTTTCTGTGACGCTCCAGTCTACGATAATGACTTCCTGTGACACTCCAGTCTACGATAATGACTTCCTGTGACACTCCAGTCTACGACAATGACTTCCTGTGACACTCCAGTCTACGACAATGACTTCCTGTGACACTCCAGTCTACGACAATAGAGTCTAGGAGGATGGGGCGCTGTGGATTCTAGGAGGATGGGGTACTGTGGAGTCTAGGAGGATGGGGTACTGTGGAGTCTAGGAGGATGGGGCACTGTGGAGTCTAGGAGGATGGGGCACTGTGGAGTCTAGGAGGATGGGTCTACTGTGGAGTCTAGGAGGATGGGTCTACTGTGGAGCCTCTTCCCCTTCTTACTTCTCCTCCTTCTCGTTTTCCTCCTCCTCTTCCCCCTCCTTCCATCCTTCTCATTTTCCTCCTCCTCTTCCCCCTCCTTCCATCCTCCTCGTTTTCCTCCTCCCCTTCCCTCTCCTTCCATCCTCCTCATTTTCCTCCTCCCCTTCCCCCTCCTTCCATCCTCCTCGTTTTCCTCCTCCCCTTCCCCCTCCTTCCATCCTTCTCGTTTTCCTCCTCCCCTTCCCTCTCCTTCCATCCTCCTCGTTTTCCTCCTCCCCTTCCCCCTCCTTCCATCCTCCTCGTTTTCCTCCTCCCCTTCCCCCTCCTTCCATCCTCCTCGTTTTCCTCCTCCCCTTCCCCCTCCTTCCATCCTCCTCGTTCTCCTCCTCCTCTTCCAGGAAAAGACCTCAACAAGTGTGAATCTAGAGCTGTTACGGAACCCAATCTGAAAAGACAAAATAAACAAATGTTCTGTTATCCAATCTGACAAACAAAAAGACAAATAGAGTTGTTTGTTCGATTGAATGACAGAACATTTGTCTTATTGTTTGTTAGATTGAATAACAGAACATTTGTTTATCTCCATTGGGTTTCTTTGAGCAGGAGAGGACACAAACAGATTTCTTTAGACCTACCTGAAGTAGAGGCCATGAGACCAGCACAGAGCTATGTTCCTTTATCTGAAGTAGAGGTCATGAGGCCTGCACAGAGCTATGTTCCTTTACCTGATGTAGAGGCCATGAGGCCAGCACAGAGCTATGCTCCTTTACCTGATATAGAGGCCATGAAGCCAGCACAGAGCTATGTTCCTTTACCTGAAGTAGAGGCCATGAGGCCTGCACAGAGCTATGTTCCTTTATCTGAAGTAGAGGCCATGAGGCCTGCACAGAGCTATGTTCCTTTATCTGAAGTAGAGGCCATGAGGCCAGCACAGAGCTATGCTCTTATCTGAAGTAGAGGCCATGAGGCCAGTACAGAGCTATGTTCCTTTACCTGATGTAGAGGCCATGAGGCCAGCACAGAGCTAGGTTCCATTAGACCTACCTGATATAGAGGCCAGCACAGAGCTATGTTCCATTAGACCTACCTGATGTAGAGGCCATGAGGCCTACCTGATGTAGAGGCCATGAAACCAGCACAGAGCTATGTTCCTTTATCTGATGTAGAGGCCATGAGCCCAGCACAGAGTTATGTTCCATTAGACCTACCTGATGTAGAGGCCATGAGGCCAACCTGATGTAGAGGCCATGAAACCAGCACAGAGCTATGTTCCTTTATCTGATGTAGAGGCAATGAGCCCAGCACAGAGCTATGTTCCATTCCCTATACAGATAGATACCCCTCTTGTCAGGCTTATTGTCATGCCTTTTAATCTACTTAAACTGTTTTGTCTTTTTCAAATTACAGCCAAACTCTGCTAACCATGAAAGATCTAGCAGCTGTTGTGCATTACCGTCACTCTAGAGTCAGACCGTCTCTGCTGGGAAGAACACATGTCTAGCTGGGGTTTCTCTTTTAAATCAAAACAAATGTTATTGGTCACATACACATATTTAGCAGATGTTATTGCGGGTGTAGTGAAATGCTTGTGTTCCTAGCTCCAACAGTGCAGTAATAAACAACAATACACATGAATTTAAAAGTTTTATAAAAATGGAATTTAGAAATATTGAAATATTAAGATGAGCAATCTCTGAGTCCATCTTTGATAGTCAAACAGGTCTCAGAAAAACAAGTAATATATATATATATATATATGCATTTGATGGTTGCCAAATATTTGATGAAGAACCAAGAACTACAACAGTTAGTTGAATGAGTGTAAATATATAATCATAAGGACATGGTTTGGAGGGCTCTAAGATAGTTATCTTAGTATACTCTGTAACAGCCTTTCCTACAGCCGGTCGTGACCAATTTTCTATTAGATTTTCTTTTTTAGGGACTCAGTCAGGGTCTCAACTTAATGTCAATAGATAGAAGGTTGAAATTTCAAAATGTGGTTCTTCATTTGTCATTTTTCTCTTGCTATGTCAGTCACTGACAGTCACTCAATTAGCCATGTCAGCTAACCATTTAGATTGGTGAGTTAGTCTAGCACGCGATCTAAACTCATTGTAATCATGGTCGAATATCAACAGGGCCCCAATTGGTTTTATTAGTCAGTCTCACTCAGCAATACAATCTCAATTTGTGCAAATATGAAGAAAAGGTACATCAGCAGATTTTGTGCCTTTTTATGTGGCTTAATTCGTGTGAAAAGACACACATTTCTGTGCAACTTCATTCATAAGAAAATACATTCTTGGGGGGCAAACTTCATCATCTTTTTAAATTCATTAGAGCAAGGCATTATGGGCAATGGAGTTCTACACTGATTTGAAGAAAAAAAATGAAACCAATATTGTTTTCTAACAATACAACAGGTCACATAAATTTACTCTCACGGTTGGCCAAAAAATAACTATCTGTAAGCCACGCCCCTGCTAAGCCACGCCTCCAGCCTTCTGCGCTGACCTGCTGGGTCATTTCTCACTAACCCAGCAGTTTTCCTAAGAAAACAACTAAGGGACCCAACATCTGCAACCCATAAGTCATGCCAACTAAACAGAATGTTTTTGTTTTTGTGTAGAGTAGACAGCTTCAAAATGACTCACAAAAATATATGTTCATATTGAGTGACAAGATTTTGCAGTAACACTTGACATTCAGTTCTCCGTGTAGTAGCTCAGTGACAATAGCAACATTGTTGTTACGTAGGACTTTATAATGGAATTATTACATCTGTTGAATAAGGAACAGTCGCTATTCCTCGTGTACAGAGTTAGAAAAAAACTCTGCTCTTTGCTGTTGTTCTGGGATTGATTTGCACTTCTCGCACCAAAGTACGTTCATCTCTAGGAGACAGAACGTGTCTCCTTCCTGAGCAGTATGACGGCTGCGTGGTCCCATGGTGTTTATACTTGCGTGCTATTGTTTGTACAGATGAACGTGGTAACTTCAGGCGTTTGGAAATTGCTCCCAAGGATGAACCAGACTTGTGGAGGTCTGCAGCTTTTTTTCTGATGTCTTGGCTGATTTCTTCTGATTTTCCCATGATGTCAAGCAAAGAGGCACTGAGTCTGAAGGTAGGCCTTCAAATACATCCACAGGTACACCTCCAATTTACTTAAATTATGTCAATTAGCCTATCAGAAGCTTATAAAGCCACATCATTTCCTGGAATTTTCCAAGCTGTTTAAAGGCACAGTCAACTTAGTGTATGTAAACTTCTGACCCACTGGAATTGTGATACAGTGAATTAATTATAAGTGAAATAATCTGTCAGTAAACAATTGTTGGAAAAAGTACTTGTGTTATGCACAAAGTAGATGTCCTAACCGATTTGCCAAAACTATAGTTTGTTAACAAGAAATGTGTGGAGTGGTTGAAAAACGAGTTTTAATGACTCCAACCTGGGTGTATGTAAACTTCAGACTTCAACTGTAGTTTTAGTTTGTGTCAGATTCCCTTTTTATATGTGCTTGAAAAGAAACCAATCCAATCTGAATGTAGGCCCCGCATGCTAACGAGGCCTACAAGTTGTCAAATATGCCTGTGCATAAGTGTCTACTCTTGGGTTACTTTTCAAACTCAACTCACTGATTTCTGAGATCAAACATGATCTGATATATAGTCCTAAACTATTGATTACTGTATAGGCCTAATCAGTTTACAGTATAATCTGTGCAGTGTGCACACAAGATTCTCCGTCTCAATGAGTAGCTAAATCAAATGTCAACATAATAAATCAATGTGCATATCTTATTAAAATAAAAAATATTGCGTACGTTTTAAAAAACAGTTTTTTAATTAATATATATATATATATATATATAATATATATAATTTATATTAATTTCTATCAATATTGCTGAATGAAAACGTTAGACAGGAGAGTAATTCCAAAGCATTTTCTGCTCTGGGAAGAGTTTTATTTCCTGTCTACTACCCTTACCGGAAGTGTAGCTTCTGTTGTCACACTGGACGAAAATGGCTGTTGCTGTGAGGTTGTTGTTTTCTTTTCTTTTTTCAATGAACGCACTGAAGTAATATATTGTTTTTAAGCATTGGAGTTAAGATCTACAATAAGGCAGGTCCATTCTACTGTTTTAGATTTGACTCTGGTTCATGCGTTTTTTTGTCCCAGCATGCTAACTTTTGCAGTTTCCGAAGAAGAAATGCTAGCAATGCTAACCTGCTAGCTTCGCTTGCCTGTCAGAATAAAGTTATCATGAAAATATCATGAAAATAACGCGATTTCTTCAAAATGTATTGATCGAAACTGAGTTATATTGTACAGACAGATATATTATACACTATTTGTTGAGAAATCGCCACACTATCGAACTTACCTGGACCGTATTTCTACCCGACCCGCTCAAACGATGGGTGTCTTTGCTGTTGTTGACATGTAGTTTGACCCGGGCTGTGTTTGGTGTCGGTGTGTGTGCATGCAGGGTTTGAATGGTCGCTCTATGGAGGTGACGGTGTGGGGCTAAGGACAGCTGCAAGCGGTCACTCACCCAGCTACCGGTGGCAGACAACGATGGTATGCATCTATTTTTTAAATTGATTTAACACGGCAAGTCAGTTAAGCACAAATTGTTGTTTACAATCACGGCCTACCGGAGAACAGTGGGTTAACTGTCTTGTTCAGGGGGCAGAAGGACAGATTTTTACCTTGTCAGCTCAGGGATTCGATCCAGCAACCTTTTGGTTATTAGTCCAACAATCTAACCACTAGACTACGCTGCCGACCCATCTATGATATCTCTGTGCGCCTATTGATTGACACTATAGCCAGTATCTATGTACGACTTGTGATCATGCCCACCCTAGCTATATCTGCTCGCTTGTGTTGACTCTTCCGCTTCCTTTGTAAAGTGTGTCTGCTAGGTAACCATGGCTACAGCTAGCAAGCTCACTATTTATCTGTGTTGCCCTGTGGCCAGAGAAGACAACTGAAGACTACAGTAATGAATTTCAAATGTTCTATTTGCAGAAGCAAGTTTTGGAATATGCATTGGATCGGGCTGAGGTAAAAGTTTGTATTTTTATATATATGTGTGTGTGTGTGTGTGTGTGTGTGTGTGTGTGTGTGTGTGTGTATCAGTTCAAATACATCAGACTTTTGTGTTTGTCTTCGTTCAGTACATTGTTGAAAGTGCTCGTCAACAGCCAGCAAAGAGGAGAGCGTTGTCCGGAGGGAGGAAGAGTCTATATCAGAAACTATACGAGCTCTACATCGAAGAGTGTGACAAAGAACCAGAGCTCAAGGTAACCAGGTCGAAGTCCAGTCATGTAGAAATAAAAGCATTTGACCTAAACATTGGACCCATTGACTTGTAGCTTCATAACAGAAAGGGAAAACCTGTGTTGTTATTGGAGACTTCAGTTTTCTTATTGTTTCCTACTGAACGTTGATCCCATTGACCCTGATGTCAATTCTGTGCCGGTACAGGGTCAATGTGGAGGCCAAATACAGGGGGTACCAGTACAGAGTCAATGTGGAGGCTATATGCAGGGGGTACCAGTACAGAGTCAATGTGGAGGCTATATGCAGGGGGTACCGGTACAGAGTCAATGTGGAGGCTATATGCAGGGGGTACCAGTACAGAGTCAATGTGGAGGCTATATACAGGGGGTACCGGTACAGAATCAGTGTGGAGACTATATACAGGGTATTACGGTACAGAGTCAGTGTGCAGGGGGTACCGGTACAGAGTCAATGTGGAGGCTATATACAGGGTATTACGGTACAGAGTCAATGTGGAGGCTATATACAGGGGGTACCGGTACAGTGTCAATGTGGAGACTATATACAGGGGTACCGTTACAGAGTCAATGTACAGGGGGTACCGGTACAGAGTCAATGTACAGGGGGTACCGGTACAGAGTCAATGTACAGGGGGTACCGGTACAGAGTCAATGTGGAGACTATATACAGGGTATACTGGTACAGAGTCAATGTGGAGGCTATACACAGGGTATTACGGTACAGAGTCAGTGTGGAGACTATATACAGGGTATTACGGTACAGAGTCAGTGTGGAGACTATATACAGGGGGTACCGGTACAGAGTCAATGTGGAGGCTATATACAGGGTATTACGGTACAGAGTCAATGTGGAGACTATATACAGGGGGTACCGGTACAGAGTCAATGTGGAGGCTATATACAGGGGTACCGGTACAGAGTCAATGTGGAGGCTATATACAGGGTATTACGGTACAGAGTCAATGTGGAGGCTATATACAGGGGTTACCGGTACAGAGTCAATGTGGAGGCTATATACAGGGGTTACCGGTACAGAGTCAATGTGGAGGCTATATACAGGGGTACCAGTACAGAGTCAATGTGGAGACTATATACAGGGGGTACCGGTACAGAGTCAATGTGGAGGCTATATACAGGGGGTACCGGTACAGAGTCAATATGGAGGCTATATACAGGGGGTACCGGTAGAGAGTCAATGTGGAGGCTATATACAGGGGGTACCGGTACAGAGTCAATGTGGAGGCTATATACAGGGTATTACGGTACAGAGTCAATGTGGAGGCTATATACAGGGTGTTACGGTACAGAGTCAATGTGGAGGCTATATACAGGGGTACCGGTACAGAGTCAATGTGGAGGCTATATACAGGGGTACCGGTACAGAGTCAATGTGGAGGCTATATACAGGGGTACCGGTACAGAGTCAATGTGGATGCTATATACAGGGGGTACCGGTACAGAGTCAATGTGGAGGCTATATACAGGGTATTACGGTACAGAGTCAATGTGGAGGCTATATACAGGGGGTACCGGTTAGTTGAAGAGTATTTTCCTATTGTCTCCCCGTTCAGAAGCCCTGGAGGACTGTGAATGAATCATCCTGCGTGTCAGTATTCACTGTTCCTGTAATCAGTGAATGATGATTGAGTATTGTTTTCCTGTTCTTCCTGGTTAGAAGATGTTTAGTAATGCCAATGGATTGTTATCAATAATCCTATAATATTTATTGTTAATGATTATGTCCGAGTCATTGAATTGATTGGTTCATGTCCTTCCCTGTGTAGAGGCTGCATAGGAGTTTGAATGCATCTTTGAATTGATACGCCTCTATCATTTAGTGATCGTTGATGGTTGTTGTTCTGTTCTTCCTGGTTAGAAGCTGCGTAGGAATGTCAACCTGCTGGAGAAGCTGGTGTCTCAGGAGTCAGTGTCTTGTCTGGTGGTCAACCTTTACCCCGGCAACCAGGGTTACTCCCTCATGCTCCTCGGCAAGAATGGATCTGGTGAGAGTCCGCGATCAATCGATCCTAACCGAACCCTTAAAATCACACACACAGTATATGCTGACGACACCACACTGTATGTAGGTATCATTGAATATCTGAGGTACTGTATGTTTCATTTTGGAAGGATGTTTATGTTTGTTTGTTTTTGTTTGCTAGACTCTGAGACGATCCGTCTGCCGTATGAGGAAGGACAGCTGTTGGAGTACCTGGACGCCGAGGAGCTTCCTCCTATCCTGGTGGATCTCTTAGAGAAGTCCCAGGTGTGTGTTCCTCCTATCCTGAGTAGTCCCAGGTGTGTGTTCCTCCTATCCTGAGTAGTCCCAGGTGTGTGTTCCTCCTATCCTGAGTAGTCCCAGGTGTGTGTTCCTCCTATCCTGAGTAGTCCCAGGTGTGTGTTCCTCCTATCCTGAGAAGTCCCAGGTGTGTGTTCCTCCTATCCTGGTGGATCTCTTAGAGAAGTCCCAGGTGTGTGTTCCTCCTATCCTGGTGGATCTCTTAGAGAAGTCCTAGGTGTCTGTGTGTGTTTGTATTGCCTCCCTGTCTCTCTGACTCCTTGTCCCCCCCCCCCTCTGACTCCTTGTCCCCCCCCTCTGACTCCTCGCCCCCCCCCCCTGACTCCTTGTCCCCCCCCTCTGACTCCTCGCCCCCCCCCCCCCCCCCGACTCCTCCCCCCCCACCCCTCTCTGACTCCTCCCCCCCCTCTGACTCCTTGTCCCCTCTCTGTCTCCTTGTCCAGGTGAACATCTTCCACTGTGGCTGTGTGGTAGCTGAGGTCCGAGACTACAGACAGTCTGGCAACACTAAGATGCCCTCCTTCCAGAGCAGACACGTCCTGCTACGACCCACCATGCAGGTAGGAACTATCAGAAATATAACGTAAAGAGGTAGGAACTATCAGAAATATAACGTAAAGAGCAGACACCATGCAGGTAGGAACTATCAGAAATATAACGTAAAGAGGTAGGAACTATCAGAAATATAATGTAAAGAGCAGACACCATGCAGGTAGGAACTATCAGAAATATAACGTAAAGAGCAGACACCATGCAGGTAGGAACTATTAGAAATATAACGTAAAGAGCAGACACCATGCAGGTAGGAACTATCAGAAATATAATGTAAAGAGCAGACACCATGCAGGTAGGAACTATCAGAAATATAATGTAAAGAGGTAGGAACTATCAGAAATATAATGTAAAGAGCAGACACCGTGCAGGTAGGAACTATTAGAAATATAATGTAAAGAGCAGACACCATGCAGGTAGGAACTATTAGAAATATAACGTAAAGAGCAGACACCATGCAGGTAGGAACTATTAGAAATATAACGTAAAGAGCAGACACCATGCAGGTAGGAACTATCAGAAATATAACGTAAAGAGGTAGGAACTATCAGAAATATAATGTAAAGAGCAGACACCATGCAGGTAGGAACTATCAGAAATATAACGTAAAGAGCAGACACCATGCAGGTAGGAACTATTAGAAATATAACGTAAAGAGCAGACACCATGCAGGTAGGAACTATCAGAAATATAATGTAAAGAGCAGACACCATGCAGGTAGGAACTATCAGAAATATAATGTAAAGAGGTAGGAACTATCAGAAATATAATGTAAAGAGCAGACACCGTGCAGGTAGGAACTATTAGAAATATAATGTAAAGAGCAGACACCATGCAGGTAGGAACTATCAGAAATATAACGTAAAGAGGTAGGAACTATCAGAAATATAATGTAAAGAGCAGACACCATGCAGGTAGGAACTATTAGAAATATAACGTAAAGAGCAGACACCATGCAGGTAGGAACTATTAGAAATATAACGTAAAGAGCAGACACCATGCAGGTAGGAACTATTAGAAATATAACGTAAAGAGCAGACACCGTGCAGGTAGGAACTATCAGAAATATAATGTAAAGAGGTAGGAACTATCAGAAATATAATGTAAAGAGGTAGGAACTATCAGAAATATAATGTAAAGAGGTAGGAACTATCAGAAATATAATGTAAAGAGGTAGGAACTATCAGAAATATAATGTAAAGAGCAGACACCATGCAGGTAGGAACTATCAGAAATATAATGTAAAGAGCAGACACCGTGCAGGTAGGAACTATCAGAAATATAATGTAAAGAGCAGACACCATGCAGGTAGGAACTATCAGAAATATAACGTAAAGAGCAGACACCATGCAGGTAGGAACTATCAGAAATATAACGTAAAGAGCAGACACCATGCAGTTAGGAACTATCAGAAATATAACGTAAAGAGGTAGGAACTATCAGAAATATAATGTAAAGAGCAGACACCATGCAGGTAGGAACTATCAGAAATATAACGTAAAGAGCAGACACCATGCAGGTAGGAACTATCAGAAATATAACGTAAAGAGCAGACACCATGCAGGTAGGAACTATTAGAAATATAATGTAAAGAGCAGACACCATGCAGGTAGGAACTATCAGAAATATAACGTAAAGAGGTAGGAACTATCAGAAATATAATGTAAAGAGCAGACACCATGCAGGTAGGAACTATCAGAAATATAACGTAAAGAGCAGACACCATGCAGGTAGGAACTATTAGAAATATAACGTAAAGAGCAGACACCATGCAGGTAGGAACTATTAGAAATATAATGTAAAGAGCAGACACCATGCAGGTAGGAACTATCAGAAATATAACGTAAAGAGGTAGGAACTATCAGAAATATAATGTAAAGAGCAGACACCATGCAGGTAGGAACTATTAGAAATATAACGTAAAGAGCAGACACCATGCAGGTAGGAACTATTAGAAATATAACGTAAAGAGCAGACACCATGCAGGTAGGAACTATTAGAAATATAACGTAAAGAGCAGACACCATGCAGGTAGGAACTATTAGAAATATAATGTAAAGAGCAGACACCGTGCAGGTAGGAACTATCAGAAATATAATGTAAAGAGCAGACACCATGCAGGTAGGAACTATCAGAAATATAATGTAAAGAGGTAGGAACTATCAGAAATATAATGTAAAGAGGTAGGAACTATCAGAAATATAATGTAAAGAGCAGACACCATGCAGGTAGGAACTATCAGAAATATAATGTAAAGAGCAGACACCATGCAGGTAGGAACTATCAGAAATATAACGTAAAGAGCAGACACCGTGCAGGTAGGAACTATCAGAAATATAATGTAAAGAGCAGACACCGTGCAGGTAGGAACTATCAGAAATATAATGTAAAGAGCAGACACCATGCAGGTAGGAACTATCAGAAATATAATGTAAAGAGGTAGGAACTATCAGAAATATAATGTAAAGAGGTAGGAACTATCAGAAATATAATGTAAAGAGCAGACACCATGCAGGTAGGAACTATCAGAAATATAATGTAAAGAGCAGACACCATGCAGGTAGGAACTATCAGAAATATAACGTAAAGAGCAGACACCGTGCAGGTAGGAACTATCAGAAATATAATGTAAAGAGCAGACACCGTGCAGGTAGGAACTATCAGAAATATAATGTAAAGAGCAGACACCGTGCAGGTAGGAACTATCAGAAATATAATGTAAAGAGCAGACACCGTGCAGGTAGGAACTATTAGAAATATAATGTAAAGAGCAGACACCGTGCAGGTAGGAACTATCAGAAATATAATGTAAAGAGCAGACACCATGCAGGTAGGAACTATCAGAAATATAATGTAAAGAGCAGACACCGTGCAGGTAGGAACTATCAGAAATATAATGTAAAGAGCAGACACCATGCAGGTAGGAACTATCAGAAATATAACGTAAAGAGGTAGGAACTATCAGAAATATAATGTAAAGAGCAGACACCATGCAGGTAGGAACTATCAGAAATATAATGTAAAGAGGTAGGAACTATCAGAAATATAATGTAAAGAGGTAGGAACTATCAGAAATATAACATAAAGAGCAGACACCATGCAGGTAGGAACTATCAGAAATATAATGTAAAGAGCAGACACCATGCAGGTAGGAACTATCAGAAATATAATGTAAAGAGGTAGGAACTATCAGAAATATAATGTAAAGAGGTAGGAACTATCAGAAATATAATGTAAAGAGCAGACACCATGCAGGTAGGAACTATCAGAAATATAATGTAAAGAGCAGACACCATGCAGGTAGGAACTATCAGAAATATAATGTAAAGAGCACAACCTTAAAGGGATACTTCATGATTTTGGAAATGTCTCTGTCCAGTATGAAGGTAGTTTCGTGAGCCAATGCTAACTAGCGTTAGCGCAATAACAGTGGATCTATGGACATATCTGTTAGCATGCTAGTAGATACCCATAGACACATACACACACATAATACCCCCACTTTGAATACCATTGCTCTAGAACCATAGACATTAATGGGTAGAACAGACACCATGCAGGTAAGAACCAGGAGAACAAGTACTAGAAAATGTACTTTTAACAAGGCACACCTATTAATTCAAATGCATTCCAGGTTACCTCATGAAACTGGTTGAGAGAATACCAAGAGTGTGCAAAGCTGTCATCAAGGCAAAGGGTGTCTATTTGAGGAATCTCAAATATAAAATATATTTTGATTTATTTAACACTTTTTTTTGGTTACTACATGAGTCCTAATGTGTTATTTCATAGTTTTGATGTCTTCACTATTATTCTACAATGTAGAAAATAGTCAAAATAAGGAAAAACCCTGGAATGAGTAGGTGTGTCTAAACTGTTGACTGGTACTGTGTGTCAGTAGAACCTGCCATGCAGGAGAAGGAGAAACCTGATCGTTATGTCAGTGATGATTTGCTATCAGAATGAAGTGCAGAAGCTCTCCCGAGTGGCGCAGCGCTCTGAGTCACTGCATCGTAAGTGCTTGAGGCGTCACTACAGACCCGGGTTCGATCCCAGTTACAGCCGGCCGTGACAGGGAGACCCACGAGGCGGCGCACAATTGGCCCAGCGTCGTCTGGGTTGGGGGAGGGTTTGGCCGGCCGGAATTTCCTCATCTCATCTCGCTCTAGCGACTCCTTGTGGCGGGCCGTGACCCTGCAAGCTGATTTCGGTCGCCGACTCGATGGTGTTTCCTCCGACACATTGGTGCGTCTGGCTTCCGGTTTAAGCGAGCAGTGTGTCAAGAAGCAGTGTGGCTTGGCGGGGTCGTGTTTCCTAGGACGCGTGGCTCTCGTCCTTCGTTTCTCCCCAGTCCGTAGGGGAGTTGCAGCGATGGGACAAGACTGTAACTACCAATTGGAAACCACGAAATTGGGGAGAAAAAGGAGTAAAAGTACAATAAAAATGTATAAAATAATGATGTGAACATTTATTCCAAAATAGCCTTCAATCAGTACAGCTTGGAACGTGTTGGATACTAAATTCTGACCTTTGACCCTGCTATCCCCAGACACTGATCTGTGACGTCCATGCCATGACCAGTGACCACCACAAATGGACACAGGTGAGTTACCGAGGTCATACGAACCTGATCACACCAACAAGATGGTATAGGAACACTGTTCTGAGATTCAGTGATGGGGACTTGACAGGTTTATTTAGTTTAGTTTTCTCATCATCCCCCTTCATCTTCACTTCTTTTCCTCTCTTCTCCTTTCCTCTCCCCCTCCACCCTTCTTGCATGTTCCTCCCTTATCACCGCCCTCTTCATCTATCCTCCCTTATCACCTCCCTCTTCATCTATCCCCCTTATCACCTCCCTCTTCATCTATCCCCCCCTTATCACCTCCCTCTTCATCTATCCCCCGTATCACCGCCCTCTTCATCTATCCCCCCTTATCACCGCTCTCTTCATCTATCCCCCCTTATCACCTCCCTCTTCATCTATCCTCCCTTATCACCTCCCTCTTCATCTATCCCCCCTTATCACCGCCCTCTTCATCTATCCCCCCTTATCACCTCCCTCTTCATCTATCCCCCTTATCACCGCCCTCTTCATCTATCCCCCCTTATCACCGCCCTCTTCATCTATCCCCCCTTATCACCTCCCTCTTCATCTATCCCCCCTTATCACCTCCCTCTTCATCTATCCCCCTTATCACCTCCCTCTTCATCTATCCCCCCTTATCACCGCCCTCTTCATCTATCCCCCTTCTCTTTCCCTTCCTCTCTCTTCCGCTCTCCCTTTCTCCCCCACCTCCTCTCCTCTCTTGTTCTCCTCATCTCTCCTCTCTCCTCTTCTCATCTCCTCTCTTCTCCTCTCATCTCTCCTCTCTCTCCTCCTCCTCCTCTCTCCTCTCCAGGACGATAAGTTCCAGTTGGAGAGCCAGTTACTGCTGGCCACAGCTGATCCTCTGTGTCTGGATCCATCTATCTCTGTCACCTGTACAGCCAACCACCTGCTCTATAACAAGCAGAAGATGAACACTCACTCTATGAAACGGTACACACACACACACACAGACACAGACACACATACAGACACACACACACACACAGACAGAGGCACGCTACATACACACAGTCACCTGAAAACACACGCACACCTGCACTAGCTATTCTGCATACCTGATCTCCAGCTGTTCTGCGAGACACACACAGAGGCACACACACAGAGGCACACACACAGAGGCACACACACAGAGGCACACACACACAGACACACACACAGAGGCACACACACACACACACACAGAGGCACACACACACACACACACAGAGACACACACACACACACACACACAGACACACACACAGAGGCACACACACACACACAGACACACACAGACACACACACACAGACACACACACACACACACTGACCTGTCTCTCCTCTTTCCATAGTTGTTTTAAGCATCACTCTCGGGCGGCGCTGAACCGTCAGCAGGAGCTGTCCTACCTGCCCACGCCCCCCCAGCTGCGTCTCTATGACTACCTGCAGAGGAGGAAGGAGAGGAAGCCGGCCCCTTCGATAGACCTGAAGATCTCCAAGGCCGGAAAAGTTGAGATCACAATTACCCTCCAATTTACAAACACCTTTTTCCAAATCCAATCCCGACAACACACTGAGTTCAGACGGACCTCTCACCGTTCTGTCCCCTTCTCTCGTTTACAGTGTGTGGACATGTGGAAACAGAGCAGCTGCCAACTCACTGTCCCCAAGGAGATTGATGTGAGTCTTTTCTCGACCACGCCCACCTGTCTGCCACGGCCGTTGTCGGTCAGTGACTGCTCAGTCATTTCAGGAAGTGATTTAAATAAAAATACCTTTTTTTTTTAAATAAAATAGTTTCTCCTTTTTCAGCTTATTGAGCACATTGAAAATAGATGCCAATTTTTTTATATATATAATTTCAGTTTACTTCCGGAATTGACTGACTTTAATTGGAATTGAGCCCTGAGTTATTGAGTAGTGTTCATGCTCAGACTGTCTCTGTGTTCCCAGGTAGAGAAATATGCAGTGGTAGAGAAGTCAGTGAAGTTGCAGGAATCTCAGCCCACTGTCTGGCCTGCAGAGGTAAGACTTCTCACTTCCTGGTGTCACACTCTTTATCTTCCCCTCTTACTGACCCACTGTCTGGCCTGCAGAGGTAAGACTTCTCACTTCCTGGTGTCACACTCTTTATCTTCCCCTCTTACTGACCCACTGTCTGGCCTGCAGAGGTAAGACTTCTCACTTCCTGGTGTCACACTCTTTATCTTCCCTTCTTACTGACCCACTGTCTGGCCTGCAGAGGTAAGACTTCTCACTTTCTGGTGTCACACTCTTTATCTTCCCTTCTTACTCCCCCCCCCCCCCCCCCGCCCGGACAGGAAGTGATAGATGACTATACGTTTGAGTGTGAGGTCGGGGGCCAGAGGACCAAGGTGTCCATCTTCCAGTCGGTGGGCGACCCTCTGGTCTACGGAAAGATCTACTGCGCTGAGGAAGACAGCAGCGACCTTCACCTCGTACATCCAGCGTAAGGAGTGGGGGAGGGTGCAAACCCGCAGAGGAACATCATATTTTGACTGGCTTTGACAGTGTCTTTCTTCCCACCAGGTTCCTAATAGGCTCAAAGAGAGATGCTGATCGGTAAGTGACTTGTCTCTTTGTTCTTTCTGAAAACATTTGTTCTCTGTTGTAGGGCGTTGACTGTGTTGTAGGGCGTTGACTGTGTTGTAGGGCGTTGACTGTGTTGTAGGGCGTTGACTGTGTTGTAGGGCGTTGACTCTGTTGTAGGGCGTTGACTGTGTTGTAGGGCGTTGACTGTGTTGACTGTGTTGTAGGGCGTTGACTGTGTTGACTGTGTTGTAGGGCGTTGACTGTGTTGTAGGGCGTTGACTGTGTTGTAGGGCGTTGACTGTGTTGTAGGGCGTTGACTGTGTTGTAGGGCGTTGACTCTGTTGTAGGGCGTTGACTGTGTTGTAGGGCGTTGACTGTGTTGTAGGGCGTTGACTGTGTTGACTGTGTTGTAGGGCGTTGACTGTGTTGTAGGGCGTTGACTGTGTTGACTGTGTTGTAGGGCGTTGACTGTGTTGTAGGGCGTTGACTGTGTTGACTGTGTTGTAGGGCGTTGACTGTGTTGACTGTTGTAGGGCGTTGACTGTGTTGACTGTGTTGTAGGGCGTTGACTGTGTTGTAGGGCGTTGACTGTGTTGACTGTGTTGTAGGGCGTTGACTGTGTTGACTGTGTTGTAGGGCGTTGACTGTGTTGACTGTGTTGTAGGGCGTTGACTGTGTTGACTGTGTTGTAGGGCGTTGACTGTGTTGACGGTGTTGTAGGGCGTTGACTGTTGATTGTGTTGTAGGGCGTTGACTGTGTTGACTGTGTTGTAGGGCGTTGACTGTGTTGTAGGGCGTTGACTGTGTTGACTGTGTTGTAGGGCGTTGACTGTGTTGACTGTGTTGTAGGGCGTTGACTGTGTTGACTGTGTTGTAGGGCGTTGACTGTGTTGTAGGGCGTTGACTGTGTTGACTGTGTTGTAGGGCGTTGACTGTGTTGACTGTGTTGTAGGGCGTTGACTGTGTTGTAGGGCGTTGACTGTGTTGACTGTGTTGTAGGGCGTTGACTGTGTTGACTGTGTTGTAGGGCGTTGACTGTGTTGACTGTGTTGTAGGGCGTTGACTGTGTTGACTGTGTTGTAGGGCGTTGACTGTGTTGTAGGACGTTGACTGTGTTGACTGTGTTGTAGCGCGTTGACTGTGTTGTAGGGCGTTGACTGTGTTGACTGTGTTGTAGGGCGTTGACTGTGTTGTAGGGCGTTGACTGTGTTGTAGGGCGTTGACTGTGTTGTAGGGCGTTGACTGTGTTGTAGAGCGTTGACTGTGTTGTAGAGCGTTGACTGTGTTGTAGGGCGTTGACTGTGTTGTAGGACGTTGACTGTGTTGACTGTGTTGTAGGGCGTTGACTGTGTTGACTGTGTTGTAGGGCGTTGACTGTGTTGTAGGGCGTTGACTGTGTTGACTGTGTTGTAGGGCGTTGACTGTGTTGTAGGGCGTTGACTGTGTTGTAGGGCGTTGACTGTGTTGTAGGGCGTTGACTGTGTTGTAGGGCGTTGACTGTGTTGACTGTGTTGTTTGACGTTGACTGTGTTGACTGTGTTGACTGTGTTGACTGTGTTGTAGGGCATTGACTGTGTTGTAGGGCGTTGACTGTGTTGACTGTGTTGTAGGGCGTTGACTGTGTTGTAGGGCGTTGACTGTGTTGTAGAGCGTTGACTGTGTTGTAGGGCGTTGACTGTGTTGACTGTGTTGTAGGGCGTTGACTGTTGTAGGGCGTTGACTGTGTTTACTGTGTTGTAGGGCGTTGACTGTGTTGTAGGGCGTTGACTGTGTTGTAGGGCGTTGACTGTGTTGTAGAGCGTTGACTGTGTTGTAGGGCGTTGACTGTGTTGACTGTGTTGTAGGACGTTGACTGTGTTGACTGTGTTGACTGTGTTGTAGGGCGTTGACTGTGTTGTAGGGCGTTGACTGTGTTGTAGGGCGTTGACTGTTGTAGGGCATTGACTGTGTTGTAGAGCGTTGACTGTGTTGTAGGGCGTTGACTGTGTTGACTGTGTTGTAGGACGTTGACTGTGTTGACTGTGTTGTAGGGTGTTGACTGTGTTGACTGTGTTGTAGGGCGTTGACTGTGTTGTAGGGCGTTGACTGTGTTGTAGGGCGTTGACTGTGTTGACTGTGTTGTAGGACGTTGACTGTGTTGACTGTGTTGTAGGGCGTTGACTGTGTTGTAGGGCGTTGACTGTGTTGTAGGGCGTTGACTGTGTTGTAGAGTGTTGACTGTGTTGTAGGGCGTTGACTGTGTTGTAGAGTGTTGACTGTGTTGTAGGGCGTTGACTGTGTTGACTGTGTTGTAGGACGTTGACTGTGTTGACTGTGTTGTAGGGCGTTGACTGTGTTGACTGTGTTGTAGGGCGTTGACTGTGTTGTAGGGCGTTGACTGTGTTGTAGGGCGTTGACTGGTGTGTGTGTGTGTGTGTTTTCCAGGTTTCTATCCCAGTATAAAGGTGTGTATGAGCAGGACGTGAAGTGCCAGGTGAAAATGTCTCGGAACTCCGGCATCATGGGACAGAACCAACTCTCAGCCAGTAGCGAGACAGAGGTACACACCACAACACACTGTAGAACCAACTCTCAGCCTGACAGAGGTACACACCACAACACACTGTAGAACCAACTCTCAGCCTGGCAGAGAGACACACCACAACACACTGTAGAACCAACTCTCAGCCTGGCAGAGAGACACACCACAACACACTGTAGAACCAACTCTCAGCCTGGCAGAGAGACACACCACAACACACTGTAGAACCAACTCTCAGCCTGGCAGAGAGACACACCACAACACACTGTAGAACCAACTCTCAGCCTGGCAGAGAGACCGAGCTTGTTGTTGATTCACTTAATGCCCGTTGTGTGTCCCCAGGTGGATGGTCTATCAGCCTTGGTTCAGTCGTCAGGTGTGTTGGGGAAGGGGGTGAAGCACCGGCCTCCCCCCATCAAACTACCCTCCGGGTCGGGCAGCAGCTCCTCAGGTTACCCCCCTCTCTAACCAGCCTGGAGGTCTGCGGCTGCATCTCATACCAGAAAGTTGTTCTTCTCTACTTGACATCTGATTGGTGCTTCTACTTTCTCCCATCTCTCTCTCTCCCTGCTCCCTCTCTTCCTCCTCTCCTCTCCTCTCTCCAGGTAACCTGTATAGTTCAGCGCAGGCTACCAGTGGTCTCCTTAAGTGTCTTACGCCCCCCCCAGGAACAGGCCCCGGCTCAGCCAAGCCCCAGTCTCTGAGTAGGAAGCACTCTGTGGAGCTGGGGCAGGGGTTACAGCTGGGGGGGCAGTTGGGACAGGTGGGGCTGTTGTCCCCGGCAGCCCTATCTCCCATGGCGTCGACACAGAGTGAGTACCTGACCAGTCTGTCAAATAGTCAGTCAGTCTATCAAAAGGTCAGTCAGTCTATCAAACAGTCAATCATGTGTGAAAGATGGTGCCAACAGCGATAGCTTACGAGTTCCAACCCAATCAGAGAAAGCTTACGAGTTCCAACCCAATCAGAAAAGGCTTACGAGTTCCAACCCAATCAGAGAAGGCTTACGAGTTCCAACCCAATCACAGAAGGCTTACGAGTTCCAATCAGAGAAGGCTTACGAGTTCCAACCCAATCAGAGAAGACTTACGAGTTCCAACCCAATCAGAGACGGCTTACGAGTTCCAACCCAATCAGAGAAGGCTTACGAGTTCCAACCCAATCAGAGACGGCTTACGAGTTCCAACCCAATCAGAGAAGGCTTACGAGTTCCAACCCAATCAGAGAAGGCTTACGAGTTCCAACCCAATCAGAGACGGCTTACGAGTTCCAACCCAATCAGAGACGGATCGACAGTTACTAACCTCCATTTAGACTTCAAATATGACTTAATCTCCGGCTCAGCTGTTCCACTGTTCATACCCGACCCCATTCCTTTGATCCATGTGCTGTCAAAATGCTGCAGCCATATACGCGGGAGACGAGGTGAAGTCCTGGTGAAATTGAGGTTAAGAAAGAAACCCGAATGATGTTCCCCTCCATTTTCAAATGTCCAGTCACTGGAGAATAAGATGGATGAGCTTCATTCGAGAGTCTCCTACCAGACGTAAAAAAAATAAAAATAAAGTTTTATTTTTAAAAAATAAATTTACCCCTTTTTTCTCCCCAATTTTGTGGTACCCAGTTGGTAGTTACAGTCTTGTCTCATCGCTGCAACTCCCGCACGGACTCGGGAGAGGCGAAGGTCGAGAGCCACGCGTCCTCCGAAACACAACTGCTTCTTGACACAACGCACATCCAACCCGGAAGCCAGCCGCACCAATGTGTCGGAGGAAACACCGTACACCTGGCGACCTGGTCAGCGTGCACTGTGCCCGGCCTGCCACAGGAGTCGCTAGTGCGCAATGAGACAAGAATATCCTTGCCGGCCAAACCCTCCCCTAACCCGGATGACGCTGGGCCAATTGTGCTTCTCCCCATGGACCTCCCGTTCGCGACAGAGCCTGGGCTCGAACCCAGAATCTCTGGTGGCACAGCTAGCTAGCACTGCACCACCCGGGAGGGACTCCTATCAGAGAGGCTTGAACAGCTTCAATATTATGTGTCTGGATGATGACACTGTGCACGTAGTACTCTGTAGATTCTCCATGCAGTGGCAGCAGGACGGCCGACTTCGAAGGAATACAAGGGGAGGTGTTTTATCATAAATAACAGCTGCTTCTAGTGTGAAGGAAATCTTGAGCTTTTGCTCACATGATATATAGAATACCTCATGGTAAACTGCAGACCCTTTAATCTACCAAGAGAGTTGTCATCAGTAATTATCACGGCTTATCTACATTCCTCCACAAGCCAACACCACTCTGGCAACTCAATCAACTGTATGGGCCCATAAAACAAACAAGAAACCTTTGACCCAGAGGCAGCGTTTCTGGTGGGCGGGGACTTTAATGCGGGTAGGCTTAAAACCGTCCTTCCTCACTTCTACCAAATACGTCTCCTGCACCACTATGGGGGCGCTAGACCACTTCTATTCTTCCCACAGAAACGCACACAAGGCCCTCCCTCGTCCTTCTTCTGGCAATTCTGACCATGACTCCCATTGTCCTGCTTCCAAAACAAAAGCTCAAACAGGAAGTACCAGTGATGCGTTCAATAGGGAAGTGGTCAGACGAAGCAGACGCGAGGCTACGCGACTGTTTTGCTAGTACAGAACTGGGATATGTTCCGTGATTCAACCCACCACATCAGTCACGGGCTTCACCAATCAGTGCATCGATGATGTCGTCCCCACAGTGACTACAAGAGTGTATCCAAACGGAACATCGGGGCTCGTTCTCAAATCGTGCGCAGACCAGCTGGAGGGTGTCAGTCTGTAATCCCAGCATGTTTCAAACTGATCACCATCGTCCCTGTTCCCAAGAGCTCCTTAGGTTACCTGCCTAAATGCACTCACAGATGTAATTATGAAGTGCTTTGAAAGGCTGGTCGTGACATTCACATCAACAGCATCAATAGAGACACCGTAGACCCACTCCGATTCGCATACCGCCCCAACAGATCCAACAGATCCCCAACAGATTCAACAGATCCCCAACAGATCCAATCTCATTTGCACATCACAGTGCCTCTCCCACCTGGACAAGAGGGGAAATAACTATGAGAAGGCAGTTCATAGAAAATGAAACTAGATCCCCTACATATGGGATTGAAACTAGATCCCCTACATATGGGATTGAAACTAGATCCCCTACATATGGGACTGAAACTCGATCCCCTACATATGGGACTGAAACTAGATCCCCTACATATGGGACTGAAACTAGATCCCCTACATACTGGACTGAAACTAGATCCCCCTACATGCTGGTCTGAAACTAGATCCCCCTACATGCTGGTCTGAAACTAGATCCTCCTACAACATACTGGTCTGAAACTAGATCCCCCTACAACATACTGGTCTGAAACTAGATCCCCCTACTACATATTGGTCTGAAACTAGATCCCCCTACAACATACTGGTCTGAAACTAGATCCCCCTACAACATACTGGTCTGAGACTAGATCCCCCTACAACATACTGGTCTGGAACTAGATCCCCCTACAACATACTGGTCTGAAACTAGATCCCCCTACAACATACTGGTCTGAAACTAGATCCCCCTACAACATACTGGTCTGAAACTAGATCCCCCTACAACATATTGGTCTGAGACTAGATCCCCCTACTACATACTGGTCTGAGACTAGATCCCCCAGAAGAGGTTCTCTTTTGTACTGTTCAACCAGTCCAGTAAATGTGTAGGAGGATTAATGTTATCTAATAACTTGATGTAATACATGGTTTTGGTAACATGTTACAAATGCTTACTATGTAACCAAGTTGTAACAGTATATACCTGTTTGTGTAATTACCATGAACCCCCTCTTGGCCCGGACCCCTTCTTCTCTTCCCCCTCTTCTCCGTGACCCTCTCTTCCCCCTGACCCCCTCCACTCTCCCCCCTCTTCCCCCTGACCCCCTCTTCTCCCCCATCTTCCCCCTGACCCCCTCCACTCTCCCCCCTATTCTCTCCACCCTCTTCCCCCTGACCCCCTCTTCTCTCCCCCTCTTCTCCCCCCTCTTCCCCCTGACCCTCTCCACTCTCCCCCCTATTCTCTCCCCCTCTTCCCCCTGACCCCCTCCACTCTCCCCCCTATTCTCTCCCCCCTCACCCCCTCTTCTCTCCCCCCTATTCTCTCCCCTTCTTCACCCTGACCCCCTCTTCTCTCCCCCTCTTCCCCGTGACCCCCTCTTCTCTCCCCCTCTTCCCCCTGACCACCTCTTCTCTACCCCCTCTTCTCTACCCCTTCTTCTCCATGACCCCCTCTTCTCTACCCCACTTTTCTCTCCCTGACCACCTCTCTCTCTCTCCTCTCTCAGGATCGGGGACCCCGAAGCCGTCCACCCCCACCAACACCCCTTGTTCCACCCCTCACCCCCCCGACTCCCTCCTTTCCCTCCCTCCCTCCGTCACCCCCACCCCTCCGGACCCCCAGGCCCTCCTGACCCCCCAGCAGCAGCTGTCCCTGTCCCAGGCCCTACCCGTAATGACCATCCCTCTACCCACCATGATAACCTCCATCACAACAGGAACCAGCTCCTCTCAGGTCATGGCTAACCCTGCTGGACTCAACTTCCTCAACGTGGTGGGATCTGTCTGGTAAGGATCTAATACTCTTAATAGATAATAATAATATTAATAGATATGAATAGAGTGTTATCCAGACAGAAAAGAGAAATAGGCATACATTTTTATTTTGATTTAGAGCCATAAAGAAATTGAATAATGTAACTGAGCAAACCAGAAACCAATAAATAATCAATAAATTACATTTAAAACAATACTTTTAAATCATTTTAAATATAACACATAGGAAAGTTGTGCTAGACTATGGCAGATGAAGAATCAATATCTATTTTTAGACAAAGTATTTATCGGGTCAATATGTTATATGTTAGTGTGTTATGTCTGTTTGTAACAGTGTGTTTTATATATAATATATATATGTGTGTAAAATATGTTCGTATTATAAATTGTATTTTAATGTTTAAGGACTCTTGGAAGATTAGTTCAAATGAGGACTAAAAGAGATTAAAATCAAAACCTAGTTGTTTTAAAACCTCTCCTCCAAGGACCTTTTTAGTTTGATTCTATTACAAAGACAGGACCGAAACCTGATGCTAATGGTCATGAAACCCTCGACTAGGTCAATCTGGCAAGCTAGTTCAGGGATAAAATGGTGTAATGTCTGGGGATCCCTGAGCCTTGACTAGGTCAATCCGGCAAGCTAGTTCAGGGATAAAATGGTGTAATGTCTGGGGATCCCTGAGCCTTGACTAGGTCAATCCGGCAAGCTAGTTCAGGGATAAAATGGTGTAATGTCTGGGGATCCCTGAGCCTTGACTAGGTCAATCCAGCAAGCTAGTTCAGGGATAAAATGGTGTAATGTCTGGGGATCCCTGAGCCTTGACTAGGTCAATCTGGCAAGCTAGTTCAGGGATAAAATGGTGTAATGTCTGGGGATCCCTGAGCCTTGACTAGGTCAATCCGGCAAGCTAGTTCAGGGATAAAATTGTGTAATGTCTGGGGATCCCTGAGCCTTGACTAGGTCAATCCGGCAAGCTAGTTCAGGGATAAAATGGTGTAATGTCTGGGGATCCCTGAGCCTTGACTAGGTCAATCTGGCAAGCTAGTTCAGGGATAAAATGGTGTAATGTCTGGGGATCCCTGAGCCTTGACTAGGTCAATCCGGCAAGCTAGTTCAGGGATAAAATGGTGTAATGTCTGGGGATCCCTGAGCCTTGACTAGGTCAATCCGGCAAGCTAGTTCAGGGATAAAATGGTGTAATGTCTGGGGATCCCTGAGCCTTGACTAGGTCAATCCGGCAAGCTAGTTCAGGGATAAAATGGTGTAATATCTGGGGATCCCTGAGCCTTGACTAGGTCAATCCGGCAAGCTAGTTCAGGGATAAAATGGTGTAATGTCTGGGGATCCCTGAGCCTTGACTAGGTCAATCCGGCAAGCTAGTTCAGGGAT
Source organism: Oncorhynchus mykiss (assembly GCF_013265735.2). Lineage (NCBI taxonomy): Eukaryota > Metazoa > Chordata > Actinopteri > Salmoniformes > Salmonidae > Oncorhynchus > Oncorhynchus mykiss. Next base: position 1,141,500 of record NC_048574.1, read on the forward strand.
AAAATGGTGTAATGTCTGGGGATCCCTGAGCCTTGACTAGGTCAATCCGGCAAGCTAGTTCAGGGATAAAATGGTGTAATGTCTGGGGATCCCTGAGCCTTGACTAGGTCAATCCGGCAAGCTAGTTCAGGGATAAAATGGTGTAATGTCTGGGGATCCCTGAGCCTTGACTAGGTCAATCCGGCAAGCTAGTTCAGGGATAAAATGGTGTAATGTCTGGGGATCCCTGAGCCTTGACTAGGTCAATCCGGCAAGCTAGTTCAGGGATAAAATGGTGTAATGTCTGGGGATCCCTGAGCCTTGACTAGGTCAATCCGGCAAGCTAGTTCAGGGATAAAATGGTGTAATGTCTGGGGATCCCTGAGCCTTGACTAGGTCAATCCGGCAAGCTAGTTCAGGGATAAAATGGTGTAATGTCTGGGGATCCCTGAGCCTTGACTAGGTCAATCCGGCAAGCTAGTTCAGGGATAAAATGGTGTAATGTCTGGGGATCCCTGAGCCTTGACTAGGTCAATCCGGCAAGCTAGTTCAGGGATAAAATGGTGTAATGTCTGGGGATCCCTGAGCCTTGACTAGGTCAATCCGGCAAGCTAGTTCAGGGATAAAATGGTGTAATGTCTGGGGATCCCTGAGCCTTGACTAGGTCAATCCGGCAAGCTAGTTCAGGGATAAAATGGTGTAATGTCTGGGGATCCCTGAGCCTTGACTAGGTCAATCCGGCAAGCTAGTTCAGGGATAAAATGGTGTAATGTCTGGGGATCCCTGAGCCTTGACTAGGTCAATCCGGCAAGCTAGTTCAGGGATAAAATGGTGTAATGTCTGGGGATCCCTGAGCCTTGACTAGGTCAATCCGGCAAGCTAGTTCAGGGATAAAATGGTGTAATGTCTGGGGATCCCTGAGCCTTGACTAGGTCAATCCGGCAAGCTAGTTCAGGGATAAAATGGTGTAATGTCTGGGGATCCCTGAGCCTTGACTAGGTCAATCCGGCAAGCTAGTTCAGGGATAAAATGGTGTAATGTCTGGGGATCCCTGAGCCTTGACTAGGTCAATCCGGCAAGCTAGTTCAGGGATAAAATGGTGTAATGTCTGGGGATCCCTGAGCCTTGACTAGGTCAATCCGGCAAGCTAGTTCTGGGATGCAATAAAATGGTGTAATGTCTGGGGATCCCTGAGGATAGGGTTTTGAAAACCACTCTGCTCTGTGCTTCTACACCTGCATTGTTTGCTGTTTGGGGTTTTAGGCTGAGTTTCTGTACAAACACGTTGAGATATCAGCTGATGTAAGAAGGGCTTTATAAATACATTTGATTTGATTCTACCTACTCTATTTGTCTGGTTCTACAGGAACCTCGTAAAACTTACGGACGATTAGTAAAGGTTAAACCAAGTTTATTCACCCAGTGGGCCGATACAGCTGATTAAGACAAATGCATATATTTCCACCAGGGGTAATATATATATATATATATATATATATATATATACACTCCAGTTTGGATGGAGTATCCTCCTTCTCTCTAAACATTACATCTTTATTACTAGGCAGGAAGTTAAGTGATATGGGCAATAAACTGTTCCTTCCCCTTTAACGTGACCTCGACCTCGACCCCCCCCCCGCATTCCTCACTAATCCACATCTCTCCGTCAGTGCCAACGTCTGATTGTCTCTCCTTCGCTCAATACGTTCCTCCACCATACACCTTTCTCCTACAAGATACCCATTAACCTCTGGTGGTAAGGGTTCTGTAGGCGCTAGGATCTGTCTAGTACAGCTTCTGACTGGAGACGCTAGACTAAATAAGTCTTGTCTGGGTTATACCTCAGTCTGTCTTGTCTGAGTTATACCTCAGTCTGTCTTGTCTGGGTTATACCTCAGTCTGTCTTGTCTGGGTTATACCTCAGTCTGTCTCTGTCTTGTCTGGGTTATACCTCAGTCTGTCTTGTCTGGGTTATACCTCAGTCTGTCTTGTCTGGGTTATACCTCAGTCTGTCTTGTCTGGGTTATACCTCAGTCTGTCTCTGTCTTGTCTGGGTTATACCTCAGTCTGTCTCTGTCTTGTCTGGGTTATACCTCAGTCTGTCTCTGTCTTGTCTGGGTTATACCTCAGTCTGTCTTGTCTGGGTTATACCTCAGTCTGTCTCTGTCTTTTCTGGGTTATACCTCAGTCTGTCTTGTCTGGGTTATACCTCAGTCTGTCTTGTCTGGGTTATACCTCAGTCTGTCTTGTCTGAGTTATACCTCAGTCAGTCTTTCAGTCTTGTCTCTAAGCCTTGTCTGTCATTATAGCTCAGTCAACTCCATGTCTCCCCCCTCTCGCTCTCTTCCTGCTAGGTCTGCAGGGTGATACAATAAAACAATTTGGCAGGAGGTTAGGAAGTGCAGCTCAGTTTCCACCTCATTTTGTGGGCAGTGAGCACATAGCCTGTCTTCTCTTGAGAGCCATGTCTGCCTACGGCGGCCTTTCTCAATAGCAAGGCTATGCTCACTGAGTCTCTCTCTCTCTCTCTCTCTCTCTGTGTCTGTGCAGCAGTCCCCAGACTCTGATGACTTCCAGTCAGATGTTGGGTCCTGGTCTCAACCTGAGTGGTCTGGGAGGACTGATGCCTACCACACCAGGTAACACAGACCGCCTACCACACAGTCAGGTAACACAGACTGCCTACACACAGTCAGGTAACACAGACTGCCTACACACAGTCAGGTAACACAGACTGCCTACACACAGTCAGGTAACACAGACTGCCTACACACAGTCAGGTAACACAGACTGCCTACACACAGTCAGGTAACACAGACAGCCTACCACACAGTCAGGTAACACAGACAGCCTACCACACAGACAGCCTACCACACAGACAGCCTACCACACAGTCAGGTAACCCCGTCTGTTTTGCCCCATAGTTGTGTACGTATCTTGTTGCTAGACAACCAACCCGTCAGTTTTGTTGCTAGACAACCAACACGTCAGTTTTGTTGCTAGACAACCAACCCGTCAGTTTTGTTGCTAGACAACCAACCCGTCAGTTTTGTTGCTAGACAACCAACCCGTCATAAAGTCATGTTCCGTTGCCTTGAAATGTTAAAGCTGCAATATGTCACTTTTTGGGTGACCTGATCTAATTCACATAGAAATATGAGTTATAGATCTGTCCTTCTCATTGAACGCAGGTCTAAGAAGCAGTAGATATGTTCGTTGTGGGTTATTTCTATGCTTCCCGTGTTTAAGTTGAATTTTTCCGTCTTCACAGCAGTTTAAATAGTGCAATGATTCTCTACAATTTTAGAAAATCTTTAAATTACAGGATGGCAGGAAATGACAGTAACCTGTTTTGGCCAGCTGGTTGCTGCCTTGGCATGTTAAATGACAATAACTTATTTCCTCCCTCTCCCTCCCCCCCCCTTTCTCTCCCTCCCTCAGTTGCAATTCTTGCACCACCAAATGCAGCAGCAGCAAATGGCTATGGGGGGGACGGGCCCTCAGGGGGCGTCGCCACGGCTACATACCGCCAGCCAACCAAGAAGTAAGACCAAGAAGAGCACCTCCCCAAATCATGATGACGCCCCCCCCCCCCCCCCCAACCAAGAGGAGCACACCACAGCCCCTCCCCAAATCATGATGGCCCCCCCCAGCCAAGAGGAGCACGCCGCAGCCTCTCCCCAGCCAAGAGGAGCACACCACAGCCCCTCCCCAAATCATGATGGCCCCCCCCCAGCCAACCAAAGAGGAGCATGCCACAGCCCCTCCCCAAATCATGATTGAGAGAACTTCACCCAACCCCTATACGTCTCTATAGTGTACTCCTACCCCAGTCTCATTTAGGAGACTATAGGCAAAAAATACTTTTCCTTTCGTCCATTTTGTAGCTGGGAGATGATGTAATAATAACTGTTTGGTTGGCGTGCCAACCACTTCCTGACAACCTATTATTTAAATGATTTAGAAGATGGTTCTTCCTACCAGCCTGCTGTCCTGTTACTTCCTCATATGACGTCACGGTGTCGTCTACGGGGCCGTGGATTGAAACAGAGCTCCTGGATGGACAACAGCTACTGGTTCTGTGTGTATCTGAAATGCCATCCTATCCCCTTACTTTTGACAAGGGCACTATGTAGGGAATTACGGTGGTATTTTCAGACACGGATGATCTAACAAGATGACTCATTTTCCCAGCATGCAATGCGGAGTGCAATTTTTTTTTAATAATAAGGCATTTCCTTGTGGGGGTGGAAGGGGGCGGGATTAAGAAGAGTATATTCATATTAGAAATCATGTGACATTTCTGGGACAGAAATGAAATGGTCTTTGTCAGCAGTTTTATTGTGTAATAAAGAAGAAACTATGTATATATTGACAGGAAAATACATCTTTTAAAGAAAAAAAAAGTGTGTTTATTCCGCTGTCTTGACGCTCTGTAGGAATTTGTCGATGAGTTTGCAGATCTCTCGATGTCTCGTCGTGGCCCGGCTGATACAGTCCTGAAGCTTCTCACCCGATAATGATGTACCGCCGCCTGGAGAAGACGAGAGTTTAGCATAGACACAACAGTTGACCTATAAACTTGAGTTATTTTAAGAGGGGCCATAAAGAAGTATATTTGGGGGTAGGGTTTAAGGGTTGTTTTGGGACTGGGGAAGAGGCTAGCTAGTGGATTCTTAGGGACTGAGTTGGAAAGAAAGGTGGATTTGGTATTGGGCAGTGAAGGCAAGGAAGGGGTTAACCAGAAGTGGGTTGATTGGGGCCTAGTGAAGTGGTTGGTTTCAGACTGGTTTAAGGGTTGATTGGGGTCTAGGGAAGTGGTTGGTTTCAGACTGGTTTATTAAGGGTTGGTTGGGGCCTAAGGAAGGGGTTGGTTTCAGACTGGTTTAAGGGTTGATTGGGACCTAGGGAAGTGGTTGGTTTCAGACTGGTTTAAGGGTTGATTGGGGCCTAAGGAAGGGGTTGGTTTCAGACTGGTTTAAGGTTTGATTGGGGCCTAGGGAAGGGGTTGGTTTCAGACTGGTTTAAGGGTTGATTGGGGCCTAAGGAAGGGGTTGGTTTCAGACTGGTTTAAGGGTTGATTGGGGCCTAGGGAAGGGGTTGGTTTCAGACTGGTTTAAGGATTTGTTGGGGCCTAAGGAAGGGGTTGGTTTCAGACTGGTTTAAGGGTTGATTGGGGCCTAAGGAAGGGGTTGGTTTTAGGGTTGATTGGGGCCTAGGGAAGGGGTTGGTTTCAGACTGGTTTAAGGGTTGATTGGGGCCTAAGGAAGGGGTTAACCAGAAGTGGGTTGATTGGGACCTAGGGAAGGGGTTGGTTTCAGACTGGTTTAAGGGTTGATTGGGGCCTAAGGAAGGGGTTAACCAGAAGTGGGTTGATTGGGGCCTAGGGAAGGGGTTGGTTCAGACTGGTTTAAGGGTTGATTGGGGCCTAAGGAAGGGGTTGGTTTCAGACTGGTTTAAGGGTTGATTGGGGCCTAGGGAAGTGGTTGGTTTCAGACTGGTTTAAGGGTTGATTGGGGCCTAAGGAAGGGGTTGGTTTTAGGGTTGATTGGGGCCTAGGGAAGGGGTTGGTTTCAGACTGGTTTAAGGGTTGATTGGGGCCTAAGGAAGGGGTCAACCAGAAGTGGGTTGATTGGGACCTAGGGAAGGGGTTGGTTTCAGACTGGTTTAAGGGTTGATTGGGGCCTAAGGAAGGGGTTGGTTTCAGACTGGTTTAAGGGTTGATTGGGGCCTAGGGAAGTGGTTGGTTTCAGACTGGTTTAAGGGTTGATTGGGGCCTAAGGAAGGGGTTGGTTTCAGACTGGTTTAAGGGTTGCTTGGGGCCTAGGGAAGGGGTTGGTTTCAGACTGGTTTAAGGGTTGATTGGGGCCTAAGGAAGGGGTTGGTTTCAGACTGGTTTAAGGATTTGTTGGGGCCTAAGGAAGGGGTTGGTTTCAGACTGGGTTAAGGGTTGATTGGGGCCTAAGGAAGGGGTTGGTTTTAGGGTTGATTGGGGCCTAGGGAAGGGGTTGGTTTCAGACTGGTTTAAGGGTTGATTGGGGCCTAAGGAAGGGGTTGGTTTCAGACTGGTTTAAGGGTTGATTGGGGCCTAGGGAAGTGGTTGGTTTCAGACTGGTTTAAGGGTTGGTTGGGGCCTAAGGAAGGGGTTGGTTTCAGACTGGTTTAAGGGTTGATTGGGGCCTAGGGAAGGGGTTGGTTTCAGACTGGTTTAAGGATTTGTTGGGGCCTAAGGAAGGGGTTGGTTTTAGGGTTGATTGGGGCCTAGGGAAGGGGTTGGTTTCAGACTGGTTTAAGGGTTGATTGGGGCCTAAGGAAGGGGTCAACCAGAAGTGGGTTGATTGGGACCTAGGGAAGGGGTTAGTTTCAGACTGGTTTAAGGGTTGAATGGGGCCTAAGGAAGGGGTTAACCAGAAGTGGGTTGATTGGGGCCTAGGGAAGGGGTTGGTTCGGACTGGTTTAAGGGTTGATTGGGGCCTAAGGAAGGGGTTGGTTTCAGACTGGTTTAAGGGTTGATTGGGGCCTAAGGAAGGGGTTGGTTTTAGGGTTGATTGGGGCCTAGGGAAGGGGTTGGTTTCAGACTGGTTTAAGGGTTGATTGGGGCCTAAGGAAGGGGTTAACCAGAAGTGGGTTGATTGGGACCTAGGGAAGGGGTTGGTTTCAGACTGGTTTAAGGGTTGATTGGGGCCTAAGGAAGGGGTTAACCAGAAGTGGGTTGATTGGGGCCTAGGGAAGGGGTTGGTTCAGACTGGTTTAAGGGTTGATTGGGGCCTAAGGAAGGGGTTGGTTTCAGACTGGTTTAAGGGTTGATTGGGGCCTACGGAAGTGGTTGGTTTCAGACTGGTTTAAGGGTTGGTTGGGGCCTAAGGAAGGGGTTGGTTTCAGACTGGTTTAAGGGTTGATTGGGGCCTAGGGAAGGGGTTGGTTTCAGACTGGTTTAAGGATTTGTTGGGGCCTAAGGAAGGGGTTGGTTTTAGGGTTGATTGGGGCCTAGGGAAGGGGTTGGTTTCAGACTGGTTTAAGGGTTGATTGGGGCCTAAGGAAGGGGTCAACCAGAAGTGGGTTGATTGGGACCTAGGGAAGGGGTTGGTTTCAGACTGGTTTAAGGGTTGATTGGGGCCTAAGGAAGGGGTTGGTTTCAGACTGGTTTAAGGGTTGATTGGGGCCTAGGGAAGTGGTTGGTTTCAGACTGGTTTAAGGGTTGATTGGGGCCTAAGGAAGGGGTTGGTTTCAGACTGGTTTAAGGTTTGCTTGGGGCCTAGGGAAGGGGTTGGTTTCAGACTGGTTTAAGGGTTGATTGGGGCCTAAGGAAGGGGTTGGTTTTAGGGTTGATTGGGGCCTAGGGAAGGGGTTGGTTTCAGACTGGTTTAAGGGTTGATTGGGGCATAAGGAAGGGGTTAACCAGAAGTGGTTTCATTGGGACCTAGGGAAGGGGTTGGTTTCAGACTGGTTTAAGGGTTGAATGGGGCCTAAGGAAGGGGTTAACCAGAAGTGGGTTGATTGGGGCCTAGGGAAGGGGTTGGTTCGGACTGGTTTAAGGGTTGATTGGGGCCTAAGGAAGGGGTTGGTTTCAGACTGGTTTAAGGGTTGATTGGGGCCTAAGGAAGGGGTTAACCAGAAGTGGGTTGATTGGGGCCTAGGGAAGGGGTTGGTTCAGACTGGTTTAAGGGTTGATTGGGGCCTAAGGAAGGGGTTGGTTTCAGACTGGTTTAAGGGTTGATTGGGGCATAAGGAAGGGGTTAACCAGAAGTGGTTTCATTGGGACCTAGGGAAGGGGTTGGTTTCAGACTGGTTTAAGGGTTGAATGGGGCCTAAGGAAGGGGTTAACCAGAAGTGGGTTGATTGGGGCCTAGGGAAGGGGTTGGTTCGGACTGGTTTAAGGGTTGATTGGGGCCTAAGGAAGGGGTTGGTTTCAGACTGGTTTAAGGGTTGATTGGGGCCTAAGGAAGGGGTTAACCAGAAGTGGGTTGATTGGGGCCTAGGGAAGGGGTTGGTTCAGACTGGTTTAAGGGTTGATTGGGGCCTAAGGAAGGGGTTGGTTTCAGACTGGTTTAAGGGTTGATTGGGGCCTACGGAAGTGGTTGGTTTCAGACTGGTTTAAGGGTTGGTTGGGGCCTAAGGAAGGGGTTGGTTTCAGACTGGTTTAAGGGTTGATTGGGGCCTAGGGAAGGGGTTGGTTTCAGACTGGTTTAAGGATTTGTTGGGGCCTAAGGAAGGGGTTGGTTTTAGGGTTGATTGGGGACTAGGGAAGGGGTTGGTTTCAGACTGGTTTAAGGGTTGATTGGGTTCTAAGGAAGGGGTCAACCAGAAGTGGGTTGATTGGGACCTAGGGAAGGGGTTGGTTTCAGACTGGTTTAAGGGTTGATTGGGGCCTAAGGAAGGGGTTGGTTTCAGACTGGTTTAAGGGTTGATTGGGGCCTAAGGAAGGGGTTGGTTTCAGACTGGTTTAAGTGTTGAATGGGGCCTAAGGAAGGGGTTAACCAGAAGTGGGTTGATTGGGGCCTAGGGAAGGGGTTGGTTCGGACTGGTTTAAGGGTTGATTGGGGCCTAAGGAAGGGGTTGGTTTCAGACTGGTTTAAGGGTTGATTGGGGCCTAAGGAAGGGGTTGGTTTCAGACTGGTTTAAGGGTTGATTGGGGCCTAGGGAAGGGGTTGGTTTCAGACTGGTTTAAGGATTTGTTGGGGCCTAAGGAAGGGGTTGGTTTCAGACTGGTTTAAGGGTTGATTGGGGCCTAAGGAAGGGGTTGGTTTTAGGGTTGATTGGGGCCTAGGGAAGGGGTTGGTTTCAGACTGGTTTAAGGGTTGATTGGGGCCTAAGGAAGGGGTTAACCAGAAGTGGGTTGATTTGGACCTAGGGAAGGGGTTGGTTTCAGACTGGTTTAAGGGTTGATTGGGGCCTAAGGAAGGGGTTAACCAGAAGTGGGTTGATTGGGACCTAGGGAAGGGGTTGGTTTCAGACTGGTTTAAGGGTTGATTGGGGCCTAAGGAAGGGGTTAACCAGAAGTGGGTTGATTGGGGCCTAGGGAAGGGGTTGGTTCAGACTGGTTTAAGGGTTGATTGGGGCCTAAGGAAGGGGTTGGTTTCAGACTGGTTTAAGGGTTGATTGGGGCCTAGGGAAGTGGTTGGTTTCAGACCGGTTTAAGGGTTGGTTGGGGCCTAAGGAAGGGGTTGGTTTCAGACTGGTTTAAGGGTTGATTGGGGCCTAAGGAAGGGGTTGGTTTCAGACTGGTTTAAGGGTTGATTGGGGCCTAGGGAAGTGGTTGGTTTCAGACCGGTTTAAGGGTTGGTTGGGGCCTAAGGAAGGGGTTGGTTTCAGACTGGTTTAAGGGTTGATTGGGGCCTAAGGAAGGGGTTAACCAGAAGTGGGTTGATTGGGGCCTAGGGAAGGGGTTGGTTCAGACTGGTTTAAGGGTTGATTGGGGCCTAAGGAAGGGGTTGGTTTCAGACTGGTTTAAGGGTTGATTGGGGCATAAGGAAGGGGTTAACCAGAAGTGGTTTCATTGGGACCTAGGGAAGGGGTTGGTTTCAGACTGGTTTAAGGGTTGAATGGGGCCTAAGGAAGGGGTTAACCAGAAGTGGGTTGATTGGGGCCTAGGGAAGGGGTTGGTTCGGACTGGTTTAAGGGTTGATTGGGGCCTAAGGAAGGGGTTGGTTTCAGACTGGTTTAAGGGTTGATTGGGGCCTAAGGAAGGGGTTAACCAGAAGTGGGTTGATTGGGGCCTAGGGAAGGGGTTGGTTCAGACTGGTTTAAGGGTTGATTGGGGCCTAAGGAAGGGGTTGGTTTCAGACTGGTTTAAGGGTTGATTGGGGCCTACGGAAGTGGTTGGTTTCAGACTGGTTTAAGGGTTGGTTGGGGCCTAAGGAAGGGGTTGGTTTCAGACTGGTTTAAGGGTTGATTGGGGCCTAGGGAAGGGGTTGGTTTCAGACTGGTTTAAGGATTTGTTGGGGCCTAAGGAAGGGGTTGGTTTTAGGGTTGATTGGGGACTAGGGAAGGGGTTGGTTTCAGACTGGTTTAAGGGTTGATTGGGTTCTAAGGAAGGGGTCAACCAGAAGTGGGTTGATTGGGACCTAGGGAAGGGGTTGGTTTCAGACTGGTTTAAGGGTTGATTGGGGCCTAAGGAAGGGGTTGGTTTCAGACTGGTTTAAGGGTTGATTGGGGCCTAGGGAAGTGGTTGGTTTCAGACTGGTTTAAGGGTTGATTGGGGCCTAAGGAAGGGGTTGGTTTCAGACTGGTTTAAGTGTTGCTTGGGGCCTAGGGAAGGGGTTGGTTTCAGACTGGTTTAAGGGTTGATTGGGGCCTAAGGAAGGGGTTGGTTTTAGGGTTGATTGGGGCCTAGGGAAGGGGTTGGTTTCAGACTGGTTTAAGGGTTGATTGGGGCATAAGGAAGGGGTTAACCAGAAGTGGTTTCATTGGGACCTAGGGAAGGGGTTGGTTTCAGACTGGTTTAAGGGTTGAATGGGGCCTAAGGAAGGGGTTAACCAGAAGTGGGTTGATTGGGGCCTAGGGAAGGGGTTGGTTCGGACTGGTTTAAGGGTTGATTGGGGCCTAAGGAAGGGGTTGGTTTCAGACTGGTTTAAGGGTTGATTGGGGCCTAAGGAAGGGGTTGGTTTCAGACTGGTTTAAGGGTTGATTGGGGCCTAGGGAAGGGGTTGGTTTCAGACTGGTTTAAGGATTTGTTGGGGCCTAAGGAAGGGGTTGGTTTCAGACTGGTTTAAGGGTTGATTGGGGCCTAAGGAAGGGGTTGGTTTTAGGGTTGATTGGGGCCTAGGGAAGGGGTTGGTTTCAGACTTGTTTAAGGGTTGATTGGGGCCTAAGGAAGGGGTTAACCAGAAGTGGGTTGATTTGGACCTAGGGAAGGGGTTGGTTTCAGACTGGTTTAAGGGTTGATTGGGGCCTAAGGAAGGGGTTAACCAGAAGTGGGTTGATTGGGACCTAGGGAAGGGGTTGGTTTCAGACTGGTTTAAGGGTTGATTGGGGCCTAAGGAAGGGGTTAACCAGAAGTGGGTTGATTGGGGCCTAGGGAAGGGGTTGGTTCAGACTGGTTTAAGGGTTGATTGGGGCCTAAGGAAGGGGTTGGTTTCAGACTGGTTTAAGGGTTGATTGGGGCCTAGGGAAGTGGTTGGTTTCAGACCGGTTTAAGGGTTGGTTGGGGCCTAAGGAAGGGGTTGGTTTCAGACTGGTTTAAGGGTTGATTGGGGCCTAGGGAAGGGGTTGGTTTCAGACTGGTTTAAGGAAGGGGTTGGTTTCAGACTGGTTTAAGGGTTGATTGGGGCCTAAGGAAGGGGTTGGTTTTAGGGTTGATTGGGGCCTAGGGAAGGGGTTGGTTTCAGACTGGTTTAAGGGTTGATTGGGGCCTAAGGAAGGGGTTAACCAGAAGTGGGTTGATTGGGACCTAGGGAAGGGGTTGGTTTCAGACTGGTTTAAGGGTTGATTGGGGCCTAAGGAAGGGGTTGGTTTCAGACTGGTTTAAGGGTTGATTGGGGCCTAGGGAAGTGGTTGGTTTCACACTGGTTTAAGGGTTGATTGGGGCCTAAGGAAGGGGTTGGTTTCAGACTGGTTTAAGGGTTGCTTGGGGCCTAGGGAAGGGGTTGGTTTCAGACTGGTTTAAGGGTTGATTGGGGCCTAAGGAAGGGGTTGGTTTCAGACTGGTTTAAGGATTTGTTGGGGCCTAAGGAAGGGGTTGGTTTCAGACTGGTTTAAGGGTTGATTGGGGCCTAAGGAAGGGGTTGGTTTTAGGGTTGATTGGGGCCTAGGGAAGGGGTTGGTTTCAGACTGGTTTAAGGGTTGATTGGGGCCTAAGGAAGGGGTTAACCAGAAGTGGGTTGATTGGGGCCTAGGGAAGGGGTTGGTTCGGACTGGTTTAAGGGTTGATTGGGGCCTAAGGAAGGGGTTGGTTTCAGACTGGTTTAAGGAAGGGGTTGGTTTCAGACTGGTTTAAGGGTTGCTTGGGGCCTAGGGAAGGGGTTGGTTTCAGACTGGTTTAAGGGTTGATTGGGGCCTAAGGAAGGGGTTGGTTTTAGGGTTGATTGGGGCCTAGGGAAGGGGTTGGTTTCAGACTGGTTTAAGGGTTGATTGGGGCCTAAGGAAGGGGTTGGTTTCAGACTGGTTTAAGGGTTGATTGGGGCCTAGGGAAGGGGTTGGTTTCAGACTGGTTTAAGGATTTGTTGGGGCCTAAGGAAGGGGTTGGTTTCAGACTGGTTTAAGGGTTGATTGGGGCCTAAGGAAGGGGTTGGTTTTAGGGTTGATTGGGGCCTAGGGAAGGGGTTGGTTTCAGACTGGTTTAAGGGTTGATTGGGGCCTAAGGAAGGGGTTAACCAGAAGTGGGTTGATTTGGACCTAGGGAAGGGGTTGGTTTCAGACTGGTTTAAGGGTTGATTGGGGCCTAAGGAAGGGGTTAACCAGAAGTGGGTTGATTGGGACCTAGGGAAGGGGTTGGTTTCAGACTGGTTTAAGGGTTGATTGGGGCCTAAGGAAGGGGTTAACCAGAAGTGGGTTGATTGGGGCCTAGGGAAGGGGTTGGTTCAGACTGGTTTAAGGGTTGATTGGGGCCTAAGGAAGGGGTTGGTTTCAGACTGGTTTAAGGGTTGATTGGGGCCTAGGGAAGTGGTTGGTTTCAGACCGGTTTAAGGGTTGGTTGGGGCCTAAGGAAGGGGTTGGTTTCAGACTGGTTTAAGGGTTGATTGGGGCCTAGGGAAGGGGTTGGTTTCAGACTGGTTTAAGGATTTGTTGGGGCCTAAGGAAGGGGTTGGTTTTAGGGTTGATTGGGGCCTAGGGAAGGGGTTGGTTTCAGACTGGTTTAAGGGTTGATTGGGGCCTAAGGAAGGGGTTAACCAGAAGTGGGTTGATTGGGACCTAGGGAAGGGGTTGGTTTCAGACTGGTTTAAGGGTTGATTGGGGCCTAAGGAAGGGGTTGGTTTCAGACTGGTTTAAGGGTTGCTTGGGGCCTAGGGAAGGGGTTCGTTTCAGACTGGTTTAAGGGTTGATTGGGGCCTAAGGAAGGGGTTGGTTTCAGACTGGTTTAAGGGTTGATTGGGGCCTAGGGAAGTGGTTGGTTTCAGACTGGTTTAAGGGTTGATTGGGTTCTAAGGAAGGGGTTGGTTTCAGACTGGTTTAAGGGTTGATTGGGGCCTAAGGAAGGGGTTGGTTTCAGACTGGTTTAAGGGTTGATTGGGGCCTAAGGAAGGGGTTGGTTTTAGGGTTGATTGGGGCCTAGGGAAGGGGTTGGTTTCAGACTGGTTTAAGGGTTGATTGGGGCCTAATGAAGGGGTTAATCAGAAGTGGGTTGATTGGGACCTAGGGAAGGGGTTGGTTTCAGACTGGTTTAAGGGTTGATTGGGGCCTAAGGAAGGGGTTGGTTTCAGACTGGTTTAAGGGTTGATTGGGGCCTAGGGAAGTGGTTGGTTTCACACTGGTTTAAGGGTTGATTGGGGCCTAAGGAAGGGGTTGGTTTCAGACTGGTTTAAGGGTTGCTTGGGGCCTAGGGAAGGGGTTGGTTTCAGACTGGTTTAAGGGTTGATTGGGGCCTAAGGAAGGGGTTGGTTTCAGACTGGTTTAAGGATTTGTTGGGGCCTAAGGAAGGGGTTGGTTTCAGACTGGTTTAAGGGTTGATTGGGGCCTAAGGAAGGGGTTGGTTTTAGGGTTGATTGGGGCCTAGGGAAGGGGTTGGTTTCAGACTGGTTTAAGGGTTGATTGGGGCCTAAGGAAGGGGTTAACCAGAAGTGGGTTGATTGGGGCCTAGGGAAGGGGTTGGTTCGGACTGGTTTAAGGGTTGATTGGGGCCTAAGGAAGGGGTTGGTTTCAGACTGGTTTAAGGAAGGGGTTGGTTTCAGACTGGTTTAAGGGTTGCTTGGGGCCTAGGGAAGGGGTTGGTTTCAGACTGGTTTAAGGGTTGATTGGGGCCTAAGGAAGGGGTTGGTTTTAGGGTTGATTGGGGCCTAGGGAAGGGGTTGGTTTCAGACTGGTTTAAGGGTTGATTGGGGCCTAAGGAAGGGGTTAACCAGAAGTGGGTTGATTGGGACCTAGGGAAGGGGTTGGTTTCAGACTGGTTTAAGGGTTGATTGGGGCCTAAGGAAGGGGTTAACCAGAAGTGGGTTGATTGGGGCCTAGGGAAGGGGTTGGTTCGGACTGGTTTAAGGGTTGATTGGGGCCTAAGGAAGGGGTTGGTTTCAGACTGGTTTAAGGTTTGATTGGGGCCTAGGGAAGGGGTTGGTTTCAGACTGGTTTAAGGGTTGATTGGGGCCTAAGGAAGGGGTTGGTTTCAGACTGGTTTAAGGGTTGATTGGGGCCTAGGGAAGGGGTTGGTTTCAGACTGGTTTAAGGATTTGTTGGGGCCTAAGGAAGGGGTTGGTTTCAGACTGGTTTAAGGGTTGATTGGGGCCTAAGGAAGGGGTTGGTTTTAGGGTTGATTGGGGCCTAGGGAAGGGGTTGGTTTCAGACTGGTTTAAGGGTTGATTGGGGCCTAGGGAAGGGGTTGGTTTCAGACTGGTTTAAGGGTTGATTGGGGCCTAAGAAAGGGGTTGGTTTCAGACTGGTTTAAGGGTTGATTGGGGCCTAGGGAAGGGGTTGGTTTCAGACTGGTTTAAGGATTTGTTGGGGCCTAAGAAAGGGGTTGGTTTCAGACTGGTTTAAGGGTTGATTGGGGCCTAAGGAAGGGGTTGGTTTCAGACTGGTTTAAGGGTTGATTGGGGCCTAGGGAAGGGGTTGGTTTCAGACTGGTTTAAGGATTGATTGGGGCCTAAGAAAGGGGTTGGTTTCAGACTGGTTTAAGGGTTGATTGGGGCCTAGGGAAGGGGTTGGTTTCAGACTGGTTTAAGGGTTGATTGGGGCCTAAGGAAGGGGTTGGTTTTAGGGTTGATTGGGGCCTAGGGAAGGGGTTGGTTTCAGACTGGTTTAAGGGTTGATTGGGGCCTAAGGAAGGGGTTAACCAGAAGTGGGTTGATTGGGACCTAGGGAAGGGGTTGGTTTCAGACTGGTTTAAGGGTTGATTGGGGCCTAAGGAAGGGGTTAACCAGAAGTGGGTTGATTGGGGCCTAGGGAAGGGGTTGGTTCGGACTGGTTTAAGGGTTGATTGGGGCCTAAGGAAGGGGTTGGTTTCAGACTGGTTTAAGGTTTGATTGGGGCCTAGGGAAGGGGTTGGTTTCAGACTGGTTTAAGGGTTGATTGGGGCCTAAGGAAGGGGTTGGTTTCAGACTGGTTTAAGGGTTGATTGGGGCCTAGGGAAGGGGTTGGTTTCAGACTGGTTTAAGGATTTGTTGGGGCCTAAGGAAGGGGTTGGTTTCAGACTGGTTTAAGGGTTGATTGGGGCCTAAGGAAGGGGTTGGTTTTAGGGTTGATTGGGGCCTAGGGAAGGGGTTGGTTTCAGACTGGTTTAAGGGTTGATTGGGGCCTAGGGAAGGGGTTGGTTTCAGACTGGTTTAAGGGTTGATTGGGGCCTAAGAAAGGGGTTGGTTTCAGACTGGTTTAAGGGTTGATTGGGGTCTAGAGAAGGGGTTGGTTTCAGACTGGTTTAAGGATTTGTTGGGGCCTAAGAAAGGGGTTGGTTTCAGACTGGTTTAAGGGTTGATTGGGGCCTAAGGAAGGGGTTGGTTTCAGACTGGTTTAAGGGTTGATTGGGGCCTAGGGAAGGGGTTGGTTTCAGACTGGTTTAAGGGTTGATTGGGGCCTAAGAAAGGGGTTGGTTTCAGACTGGTTTAAGGGTTGATTGGGGCCTAGGGAAGGGGTTGGTTTCAGACTGGTTTAAGGATTTGTTGGGGCCTAAGGAAGGGGTTGGTTTCAGGCTGGTTTAAGGGTTGATTGGGGCCTAAGGAAGGGGTTGGTTTTAGGGTTGATTGGGGCCTAGGGAAGGGGTTGGTTTCAGACTGGTTTAAGGGTTGATTGGGGCCTAGGGAAGGGGTTGGTTTCAGACTGGTTTAAGGGTTGATTGGGGCCTAAGGAAGGGGTTAACCAGAAGTGGGTTGATTGGGACCTAGGGAAGGGGTTGGTTTCAGACTGGTTTAAGGGTTGATTGGGGCCTAAGGAAGGGGTTGGTTTCAGACTGGTTTAAGGGTTGATTGGGGCCTAGGGAAGTGGTTGGTTTCAGACTGGTTTAAGGGTTGATTGGGGCCTAAGGAAGGGGTTGGTTTCAGACTGGTTTAAGGGTTGCTTGGGGCCTAAGGAAGGGGTTGGTTTCAGACTGGTTTAAGGATTTGTTGGGGCCTAAGGAAGGGGTTGGTTTTAGGGTTGATTGGGGCCTAGGGAAGGGGTTGGTTTCAGACTGGTTTAAGGGTTGATTGGGGCCTAAGGAAGGGGTTGGTTTCAGACTGGTTTAAGGGTTGATTGGGGCCTAGGGAAGTGGTTGGTTTCAGACTGGTTTAAGGGTTGATTGGGGCCTAAGGAAGGGGTTGGTTTCAGACTGGTTTAAGGGTTGCTTGGGGCCTAGGGAAGGGGTTGGTTTCAGACTGGTTTAAGGGTTGATTGGGGCCTAAGGAAGGGGTTGGTTTCAGACTGGTTTAAGGGTTGATTGGGGCCTAAGGAAGGGGTTGGTTTTAGGGTTGATTGGGGCCTAGGGAAGGGGTTGGTTTCAGACTGGTTTAAGGGTTGATTGGGGCCTAAGGAAGGGGTTAACCAGAAGTGGGTTGATTTGGACCTAGGGAAGGGGTTGGTTTCAGACTGGTTTAAAGGTTGATTGGGGCCTAAGGAAGGGGTTAACCAGAAGTGGGTTGATTGGGGCCTAGGGAAGGGGTTGGTTCAGACTGGTTTAAGGGTTGATTGGGGCCTAAGGAAGGGTTTGGTTTCAGACGGGTTTAAGGGTTGATTGGGGCCTAGGGAAGCGGTTGGTTTCAGACCGGTTTAAGGGTTTTTTGGGGCCTAAGGAAGGGGTTGGTTTCAGACTGGTTTAAGGGTTGATTGGGGCCTAGGGAAGGGGTTGGTTTCAGACTGGTTTAAGGATTGATTGGGGCCTAAGGAAGGGGTTAACCAGAAGTGGGTTGATTGGGACCTAGGGAAGGGGTTGGTTTCAGACTGGTTTAAGGGTTGATTGGGGCCTAAGGAAGGGGTTGGTTTCAGACTGGTTTAAGGGTTGCTTGGGGCCTAGGGAAGGGGTTGGTTTCAGACTGGTTTAAGGGTTGATTGGGGCCTAAGGAAGGGGTTGGTTTCAGACTGGTTTAAGGGTTGATTGGGGCCTAAGGAAGGGGTTGGTTTTAGGGTTGATTGGGGCCTAGGGAAGGGGTTGGTTTCAGACTGGTTTAAGGGTTGATTGGGGCCTAAGGAAGGGGTTAACCAGAAGTGGGTTGATTGGGACCTAGGGAAGGGGTTGGTTTCAGACTGGTTTAAGGGTTGATTGGGGCCTAAGGAAGGGGTTAACCAGAAGTGGGTTGATTGGGGCCTAGGGAAGGGGTTGGTTCAGACTGGTTTAAGGATTTGTTGGGCCTAAGGAAGGGGTTGGTTTCAGACTGGTTTAAGGGTTGATTGGGGCCTAAGGAAGGGGTTGGTTTTAGGGTTGATTGGGGCCTAGGGAAGGGGTTTGTTTCAGACTGGTTTAAGGGTTGATTGGGGCCTAAGGAAGGGTTTAACCAGAAGTGGGTTGATTGGGACCTAGGGAAGGGGTTGGTTTCAGACTGGTTTAAGGGTTGATTGGGGCCTAAGGAAGGGGTTAACCAGAAGTGGGTTGATTGGGGCCTAGGGAAGGGGTTGGTTCAGACTGGTTTAAGGGTTGATTGGGGCCTAAGGAAGGGGTTGGTTTCAGACTGGTTTAAGGGTTGATTGGGGCCTAGGGAAGTGGTTGGTTTCAGACCGGTTTAAGGGTTGGTTGGGGCCTAAGGAAGGGGTTGGTTTCAGACTGGTTTAAGGGTTGATTGGGGCCTAGGGAAGGGGTTGGTTTCAGACTGGTTTAAGGATTTGTTGGGGCCTAAGGAAGGGGTTGGTTTTAGGGTTGATTGGGGCCTAGGGAAGGGGTTGGTTTCAGACTGGTTTAAGGGTTGATTAGGGCCTAAGGAAGGGGTTAACCAGAAGTGGGTTGATTGGGACCTAGGGAAGGGGTTGGTTTCAGACTGGTTTAAGGGTTGATTGGGGCCTAAGGAAGGGGTTGGTTTCAGACTGGTTTAAGGGTTGCTTGGGGCCTAGGGAAGGGGTTGGTTTCAGACTGGTTTAAGGGTTGATTGGGGCCTAAGGGTTGATTGGGGCCTAAGGAAGGGGTTGGTTTCAGACTGGTTTAAGGGTTGGTTGGGGCCTAAGGAAGGGGTTGGTTTCAGACTGGTTTAAGGATTTGTTGGGGC
Source organism: Oncorhynchus mykiss (assembly GCF_013265735.2). Classification (NCBI taxonomy): domain Eukaryota; kingdom Metazoa; phylum Chordata; class Actinopteri; order Salmoniformes; family Salmonidae; genus Oncorhynchus; species Oncorhynchus mykiss. The sequence continues at coordinate 1,159,727 of NC_048574.1, forward strand.
CTAAGGAAGGGGTTGGTTTCAGACTGGTTTAAGGGTTGATTGGGGCCTAAGGAAGGGGTTGGTTTTAGGGTTGATTGGGGCCTAGGGAAGGGGTTGGTTTCAGACTGGTTTAAGGGTTGATTGGGGCCTAAGGAAGGGGTTAACCAGAAGTGGGTTGATTGGGACCTAGGGAAGGGGTTGGTTTCAGACTGGTTTAAGGGTTGATTGGGGCCTAAGGAAGGGGTTAACCAGAAGTGGGTTGATTTGGGCCTAGGGAAGGGGTTGGTTCAGACTGGTTTAAGGGTTGATTGGGGCCTAAGGAAGGGGTTGGTTTCAGACTGGTTTAAGGGTTGCATGGGGCCTAGGGAAGGGGTTGGTTTCAGACTGGTTTAAGGGTTGATTGGGGCCTAAGGAAGGGGTTGGTTTTAGGGTTGATTGGGGCCTAGGGAAGGGGTTGGTTTCAGACTGGTTTAAGGGTTGATTGGGGCCTAAGGAAGGGGTTAACCAGAAGTGGGTTGATTGGGACCTAGGGAAGGGGTTGGTTTCAGACTGGTTTAAGGGTTGATTGGGGCCTAAGGAAGGGGTTGGTTTCAGACTGGTTTAAGGGTTGATTGGGGCCTAGGGAAGTGGTTGGTTTCACACTGGTTTAAGGGTTGATTGGGGCCTAAGGAAGGGGTTGGTTTCAGACTGGTTTAAGGGTTGCTTGGGGCCTAGGGAAGGGGTTGGTTTCAGACTCGTTTAAGGGTTGATTGGGGCCTAAGGAAGGGGTTGGTTTCAGACTGGTTTAAGGATTTGTTGGGGCCTAAGGAAGGGGTTGGTTTCAGACTGGTTTAAGGGTTGATTGGGGCCTAAGGAAGGGGTTGGTTTTAGGGTTGATTGGGGCCTAGGGAAGGGGTTGGTTTCAGACTGGTTTAAGGGTTGATTGGGGCCTAGGGAAGGGGTTCGTTTCAGACTGGTTTAAGGGTTGATTGGGGCCTAGGGAAGTGGTTGGTTTCAGACTGGTTTAAGGGTTGATTGGGGCCTAAGGGTTGATTGGGGCCTAAGGAAGGGGTTGGTTTCAGACTGGTTTAAGGGTTGGTTGGGGCCTAAGGAAGGGGTTGGTTTCAGACTGGTTTAAGGATTTGTTGTGGCCTAAGGAAGGGGTTGGTTTCAGACTGGTTTAAGGGTTGATTGGGGCCTAAGGAAGGGGTTGGTTTTAGGGTTGATTGGGGCCTAGGGAAGGGGTTGGTTTCAGACTGGTTTAAGGGTTGATTGGGGCCTAAGGAAGGGGTTAACCAGAAGTGGGTTGATTGGGACCTAGGGAAGGGGTTGGTTTCAGACTGGTTTAAGGGTTGATTGGGGCCTAAGGAAGGGGTTAACCAGTAGTGGGTTGATTTGGGCCTAGGGAAGGGGTTGGTTCAGACTGGTTTAAGGGTTGATTGGGGCCTAAGGAAGGGGTTGGTTTCAGACTGGTTTAAGGGTTGCATGGGGCCTAGGGAAGGGGTTGGTTTCAGACTGGTTTAAGGGTTGATTGGGGCCTAAGGAAGGGGTTGGTTTTAGGGTTGATTGGGGCCTAGGGAAGGGGTTGGTTTCAGACTGGTTTAAGGGTTGATTGGGGCCTAAGGAAGGGGTTAACCAGAAGTGGGTTGATTGGGACCTAGGGAAGGGGTTGGTTTCAGACTGGTTTAAGGGTTGATTGGGGCCTAAGGAAGGGGTTGGTTTCAGACTGGTTTAAGGGTTGATTGGGGCCTAGGGAAGTGGTTGGTTTCACACTGGTTTAAGGGTTGATTGGGGCCTAAGGAAGGGGTTGGTTTCAGACTGGTTTAAGGGTTGCTTGGGGCCTAGGGAAGGGGTTGGTTTCAGACTCGTTTAAGGGTTGATTGGGGCCTAAGGAAGGGGTTGGTTTCAGACTGGTTTAAGGATTTGTTGGGGCCTAAGGAAGGGGTTGGTTTCAGACTGGTTTAAGGGTTGATTGGGGCCTAAGGAAGGGGTTGGTTTTAGGGTTGATTGGGGCCTAGGGAAGGGGTTGGTTTCAGACTGGTTTAAGGGTTGATTGGGGCCTAAGGAAGGGGTTAACCAGAAGTGGTTTGATTGGGACCTAGGGAAGGGGTTGGTTTCAGACTGGTTTAAGGGTTGATTGGGGCCTAAGGAAGGGGTTAACCAGAAGTGGGTTGATTGGGGCCTAGGGAAGGGGTTGGTTCGGACTGGTTTAAGGGTTGATTGGGGCCTAAGTAAGGGGTTGGTTTCAGACTGGTTTAAGGTTTGATTGGGGCCTAGGGAAGGGGTTGGTTTCAGACTGGTTTAAGGGTTGATTGGGGCCTAAGGAAGGGGTTGGTTTCAGACTGGTTTAAGGGTTGATTGGGGCCTAAGGAAGGGGTTGGTTTTAGGGTTGATTGGGGCCTAGGGAAGGGGTTGGTTTCAGACTGATTTAAGGGTTGATTGGGGCCTAAGGAAGGGGTTAACCAGAAGTGGGTTGATTGGGACCTAGGGAAGGGGTTGGATTCAGACTGGTTTAAGGGTTGATTGGGGCCTAAGGAAGGGGTTGGTTTCAGACTGGTTTAAGGGTTGATTGGGGCCTAGGGAAGTGGTTGGTTTCAGACTGGTTTAAGGGTTGATTGGGGCCTAAGGAAGGGGTTGGTTTCAGACTGGTTTAAGGGTTGCTTGGGGCCTAGGGAAGGGGTTGGTTTCAGACTGGTTTAAGGGTTGATTGGGGCCTAAGGAAGGGGTTGGTTTCAGACTGGTTTAAGGATTTGTTGGGGCCTAAGGAAGGGGTTGGTTTCAGACTGGTTCAAGGGTTGATTGGGGCCTAAGGAAGGGGTTGGTTTTAGGGTTGATTGGGGCCTAGGGAAGGGGTTGGTTTCAGACTGGTTTAAGGGTTGATTGGGGCCTAAGGAAGGGGTTGGTTTCAGACTGGTTTAAGGGTTGCTTGGGGCCTAGGGAAGGGGTTGGTTTCAGACTGGTTTAAGGGTTGATTGGGGCCTAAGGAAGGGGTTGGTTTCAGACTGGTTTAAGAATTTGTTGGGGCCTAAGGAAGGGGTTGGTTTCAGACTGGTTTAAGGGTTGATTGGGGCCTAAGGAAGGGGTTGGTTTTAGGGTTGATTGGGGCCTAGGGAAGGGGTTGGTTTCAGACTGGTTTAAGGGTTGATTGGGGCCTAAGGAAGGGGTTAACCAGAAGTGGTTTGATTGGGACCTAGGGAAGGGGTTGGTTTCAGACTGGTTTAAGGGTTGATTGGGGCCTAAGGAAGGGGTTGGTTTCAGACTGGTTTAAGGGTTGATTGGGCCTAGGGAAGGGGTTGGTTTCAGACTGGTTTAAGGATTTCTTGGGGCCTAAGGAAGGGGTTGGTTTAAGACTGGTTTAAGCGATGATTGGGCCTAAGGAAGGGGTTGGTTTTAGGGTTGATTGGGGCCTAGGGAAGGGGTTGGTTTCAGACTGGTTTAAGGGTTGATTGGGGCCTAAGGAAGGGGTTAACCAGAAGTGGGTTGATTGGGACCTAGGGAAGGGGTTGGTTTCAGACTGGTTTAAGGATTGATTGGGGCCTAAGGAAGGGGTTAACCAGAAGTGGGTTGATTGGGGCCTAGGGAAGGGGTTGGTTCAGACTGGTTTAATGGTTGATTGGGGCCTAAGGAAGGGGTTGGTTTCAGACTGGTTTAAGGGTTGCTTGGGGCCTAGGGAAGGGGTTGGTTTCAGACTGGTTTAAGGATTTCTTGGGGCCTAAGGAAGGGGTTGGTTTAAGACTGGTTTAAGCGATGATTGGGCCTAAGGAAGGGGTTGGTTTTAGGGTTGATTGGGGCCTAGGGAAGGGGTTGGTTTCAGACTGGTTTAAGGGTTGATTGGGGCCTAAGGAAGGGGTTAACCAGAAGTGGGTTGATTGGGACCTAGGGAAGGGGTTGGTTTCAGACTGGTTTAAGGATTGATTGGGGCCTAAGGAAGGGGTTAACCAGAAGTGGGTTGATTGGGGCCTAGGGAAGGGGTTGGTTCAGACTGGTTTAATGGTTGATTGGGGCCTAAGGAAGGGGTTGGTTTCAGACTGGTTTAAGGGTTGCTTGGGGCCTAGGGAAGGGGTTGGTTTCAGACTGGTTTAAGGGTTGATTGGTGCCTAAGGAAGGGGTTGGTTTCAGACTGGTTTAAGGGTTGGTTGGGGCCTAAGGAAGGGGTTGGTTTCAGACTGGTTTAAGGATTTGTTGGGGCCTAAGGAAGGGGTTGGTTTCAGACTGGTTTAAGGGTTGATTGGGGCCTAAGGAAGGTGTTGGTTTTAGGGTTGATTGGGGCCTAGGGAAGGGTTTGGTTTCAGACTGGTTTAAGGGTTGATAGGGGCCTAAGGAAGGGGTTAACCAGAAGTGGTTTGATTGGGACCTAGGGAAGGGGTTGGTTTCAGACTGGTTTAAGGGTTGATTGGGGCCTAAGGAAGGGGTTGGTTTCAGACTGGTTTAAGGGTTGATTGGGGCCTAAGGAAGGGGTTGGTTTCAGACTGGTTTAAGGATTTGTTGGGGCCTAAGTAAGGGGTTGGTTTCAGACTGGTTTAAGGGTTGATTGGGGCCTAAGGAAGGGGTTGGTTTTAGGGTTGATTGGGGCCTAGGGAAGGGGTTGGTTTCAGACTGGTTTAAGGGTTGATTGGGGCCTAAGGAAGGGGTTAACCAGAAGTGGTTTGATTGGGACCTAGGGAAGGGGTTGGTTTCAGACTGGTTTAAGGGTTGATTGGGGCCTAAGGAAGAGGTTAACCAGAAGTGGGTTGATTTGGGCCTAGGGAAGGGGTTGGTTCAGACTGGTTTAAGGGTTGATTGGGGCCTAAGGAAGGGGTTGGTTTCAGACTGGTTTAAGGGTTGCATGGGGCCTAGGGAAGGGGTTGGTTTCAGACTGGTTTAAGGGTTGATTGGGGCCTAAGGAAGGTGTTGGTTTTAGGGTTGATTGGGGCCTAGGGAAGGGGTTGGTTTCAGACTGGTTTAAGGGTTGATTGGGGCCTAAGGAACGGGTTAACCAGAAGTGGGTTGATTGGGACCTAGGGAAGGGGTTGGTTTCAGACTGGTTTAAGGGTTGATTGGGGCCTAAGGAAGGGGTTGGTTTCAGACTGGTTTAAGGGTTGATTGGGGCCTAGGGAAGTGGTTGGTTTCACACTGGTTTAAGGGTTGATTGGGGCCTAAGGAAGGGGTTGGTTTCAGACTGGTTTAAGGGTTGCTTGGGGCCTAGGGAAGTGGTTGGTTTCAGACTCGTTTAAGGGTTGATTGGGGCCTAAGGAAGGGGTTGGTTTCAGACTGGTTTAAGGATTTGTTGGGGCCTAAGGAAGGGGTTGGTTTCAGACTGGTTTAAGGGTTGATTGGGGCCTAAGGAAGGGGTTGGTTTTAGGGTTGATTGGGGCCTAGGGAAGGGGTTGGTTTCAGACTGGTTTAAGGGTTGATTGGGGCCTAAGGAAGGGGTCAACCAGAAGTGGGTTGATTGGGACCTAGGGAAGGGGTTGGTTTCAGACTGGTTTAAGGGTTGATTGGGGCCTAAGGAAGGGGTTGGTTTCAGACTGGTTTAAGGGTTGATTGGGGCATAGGGAAGTGGTTGGTTTCAGACTGGTTTAAGGGTTGATTGGGGCCTAAGGAAGGGGTTGGTTTCAGACTGGTTTAAGGGTTGCTTGGGGCCTAGGGAAGGGGTTGGTTTCAGACTGGTTTAAGGGTTGATTGGGGCCTAAGGAAGGGGTTGGTTTTAGGGTTGATTGGGGCCTAGGGAAGGGGTTGGTTTCAGACTGGTTTAAGGGTTGATTGGGGCCTAAGGAAGGGGTTAACCAGAAGTGGTTTCATTGGGACCTAGGGAAGGGGTTGGTTTCAGACTGGTTTAAGGGTTGAATGGGGCCTAAGGAAGGGGTTAACCAGAAGTGGGTTGATTGGGGCCTAGGGAAGGGGTTGGTTCGGACTGGTTTAAGGGTTGATTGGGGCCTAAGGAAGGGGTTGGTTTCAGACTGGTTTAAGGGTTGATTGGGGCCTAAGGAAGGGGTTGGTTTTAGGGTTGATTGGGGCCTAGGGAAGGGGTTGGTTTCAGACTGGTTTAAGGGTTGATTGGGGCCTAAGGAAGGGGTTAACCAGAAGTGGGTTGATTGGGACCTAGGGAAGGGGTTGGTTTCAGACTGGTTTAAGGGTTGATTGGGGCCTAAGGAAGGGGTTAACCAGAAGTGGGTTGATTGGGGCCTAGGGAAGGGGTTGGTTCAGACTGGTTTAAGGGTTGATTGGGGCCTAAGGAAGGGGTTGGTTTCAGACTGGTTTAAGGGTTGATTGGGGCCTAGGGAAGTGGTTGGTTTCAGACTGGTTTAAGGGTTGGTTGGGGCCTAAGGAAGGGGTTGGTTTCAGACTGGTTTAAGGGTTGATTGGGGCCTAGGGAAGGGGTTGGTTTCAGACTGGTTTAAGGATTTGTTGGGGCCTAAGGAAGGGGTTGGTTTTAGGGTTGATTGGGGCCTAGGGAAGGGGTTGGTTTCAGACTGGTTTAAGGGTTGATTGGGGCCTAAGGAAGGGGTTGGTTTCAGACTGGTTTAAGGGTTGCTTGGGGCCTAGGGAAGGGGTTGGTTTCAGACTGGTTTAAGGGTTGATTGGGGCCTAAGGAAGGGGTTGGTTTCAGACTGGTTTAAGGGTTGATTGGGGCCTAAGGAAGGGGTTGGTTTTAGGGTTGATTGGGGCTTAGGGAAGGGGTTGGTTTCAGACTGGTTTAAGGGTTGATTGGGGCCTAAGGAAGGGGTTGGTTTTAGGGTTGATTGGGGCTTAGGGAAGGGGTTGGTTTCAGACTGGTTTAAGGGTTGATTGGGGCCTAAGGAAGGGGTTAACCAGAAGTGGTTTCATTGGGACCTAGGGAAGGGGTTGGTTTCAGACTGGTTTAAGGGTTGAATGGGGCCTAAGGAAGGGGTTAACCAGAAGTGGGTTGATTGGGGCCTAGGGAAGGGGTTGGTTCGGACTGGTTTAAGGGTTGATTGGGGCCTAAGGAAGGGGTTGGTTTCAGACTGGTTTAAGGGTTGATTGGGGCCTAAGGAAGGGGTTGGTTTTAGGGTTGATTGGGGCCTAGGGAAGGGGTTGGTTTCAGACTGGTTTAAGGGTTGATTGGGGCCTAAGGAAGGGGTTAACCAGAAGTGGGTTGATTGGGACCTAGGGAAGGGGTTGGTTTCAGACTGGTTTAAGGGTTGATTGGGGCCTAAGGAAGGGGTTAACCAGAAGTGGGTTGATTGGGGCCTAGGGAAGGGGTTGGTTCAGACTGGTTTAAGGGTTGATTGGGGCCTAAGGAAGGGGTTGGTTTCAGACTGGTTTAAGGGTTGATTGGGGCCTAGGGAAGTGGTTGGTTTCAGACTGGTTTAAGGGTTGGTTGGGGCCTAAGGAAGGGGTTGGTTTCAGACTGGTTTAAGGGTTGATTGGGGCCTAGGGAAGGGGTTGGTTTCAGACTGGTTTAAGGATTTGTTGGGGCCTAAGGAAGGGGTTGGTTTTAGGGTTGATTGGGGCCTAGGGAAGGGGTTGGTTTCAGACTGGTTTAAGGGTTGATTGGGGCCTAAGGAAGGGGTCAACCAGAAGTGGGTTGATTGGGACCTAGGGAAGGGGTTGGTTTCAGACTGGTTTAAGGGTTGAATGGGGCCTAAGGAAGGGGTTAACCAGAAGTGGGTTGATTGGGGCCTAGGGAAGGGGTTGGTTCGGACTGGTTTAAGGGTTGATTGGGGCCTAAGGAAGGGGTTGGTTTCAGACTGGTTTAAGGGTTGATTGGGGCCTAAGGAAGGGGTTGGTTTTAGGGTTGATTGGGGCCTAGGGAAGGGGTTGGTTTCAGACTGGTTTAAGGGTTGATTGGGGCCTAAGGAAGGGGTTAACCAGAAGTGGGTTGATTGGGACCTAGGGAAGGGGTTGGTTTCAGACTGGTTTAAGGGTTGATTGGGGCCTAAGGAAGGGGTTAACCAGAAGTGGGTTGATTGGGGCCTAGGGAAGGGGTTGGTTCAGACAGGTTTAAGGGTTGATTGGGGCCTAAGGAAGGGGTTGGTTTCAGACTGGTTTAAGGGTTGATTGGGGCCTACGGAAGTGGTTGGTTTCAGACTGGTTTAAGG
>NC_048574.1:1168226-1245726 GCF_013265735.2 Oncorhynchus mykiss
TTCAGACTGGTTTAAGGGTTGATTGGGGCCTAGGGAAGTGGTTGGTTTCAGACTGGTTTAAGGGTTGATTGGGGCCTAAGGAAGGGGTTGGTTTCAGACTGGTTTAAGGGTTGATTGGGGCCTAAGGAAGGGGTTGGTTTCAGACTGGTTTAAGGGTTGATTGGGGCCTAAGGAAGGGGTTGGTTTTAGGGTTGATTGGGGCCTAGGGAAGGGGTTGGTTTCAGACTGGTTTAAGGGTTGATTGGGGCCTAAGGAAGGGGTTAACCAGAAGTGGGTTGATTGGGACCTAGGGAAGGGGTTGGTTTCAGACTGGTTTAAGGGTTGATTGGGGCCTAAGGAAGGGGTTAACCAGAAGTGGGTTAATTTGGGCCTAGGGAAGGGGTTGGTTCAGACTGGTTTAAGGGTTGATTGGGGCCTAAGGAAGGGGTTGGTTTCAGACTGGTTTAAGGGTTGCATGGGGCCTAGGGAAGGGGTTGGTTTCAGACTGGTTTAAGGGTTGATTGGGGCCTAAGGAAGGGGTTGGTTTTAGGGTTGATTGGGGCCTAGGGAAGGGGTTGGTTTCAGACTGGTTTAAGGGTTGATTGGGGCCTAAGGAAGGGGTTAACCAGAAGTGGGTTGATTGGGACCTAGGGAAGGGGTTGGTTTCAGACTGGTTTAAGGGTTGATTGGGGCCTAAGGAAGGGGTTGGTTTCAGACTGGTTTAAGGGTTGATTGGGGCCTAGGGAAGTGGTTGGTTTCACACTGGTTTAAGGGTTGATTGGGGCCTAAGGAAGGGGTTGGTTTCAGACTGGTTTAAGGGTTGCTTGGGGCCTAGGGAAGGGGTTGGTTTCAGACTGGTTTAAGGGTTGATTGGGGCCTAAGGAAGGGGTTGGTTTCAGACTGGTTTAAGGATTTGTTGGGGCCTAAGGAAGGGGTTGGTTTCAGACTGGTTTAAGGGTTGATTGGGGCCTAAGGAAGGGGTTGGTTTTAGGGTTGATTGGGGCCTAGGGAAGGGGTTGGTTTCAGACTGGTTTAAGGGTTGATTGGGGCCTAAGGAAGGGGTTAACCAGAAGTGGGTTGATTGGGGCCTAGGGAAGGGGTTGGTTCGGACTGGTTTAAGGGTTGATTGGGGCCTAAGGAAGGGGTTGGTTTCAGACTGGTTTAAGGAAGGGGTTGGTTTCAGACTGGTTTAAGGGTTGCTTGGGGCCTAGGGAAGGGGTTGGTTTCAGACTGGTTTAAGGGTTGATTGGGGCCTAAGGAAGGGGTTGGTTTCAGACCTGTTTAAGGATTTGTTGGGGCCTAAGGAAGGGGTTGGTTTCAGACTGGTTTAAGGGTTGATTGGGGCCTAAGGAAGGGGTTGGTTTTAGGGTTGATTGGGGCCTAGGGAAGGGGTTGGTTTCAGACTGGTTTAAGGGTTGATTGGGGCCTAAGGAAGGGGTTAACCAGAAGTGGGTTGATTGGGACCTAGGGAAGGGGTTGGTTTCAGACTGGTTTAAGGGTTGATTGGGGCCTAAGGAAGGGGTTAACCAGAAGTGGGTTGATTGGGGCCTAGGGAAGGGGTTGGTTCGGACTGGTTTAAGGGTTGATTGGGGCCTAAGGAAGGGGTTGGTTTCAGACTGGTTTAAGGTTTGATTGGGGCCTAGGGAAGGGGTTGGTTTCAGACTGGTTTAAGGGTTGATTGGGGCCTAAGGAAGGGGTTGGTTTCAGACTGGTTTAAGGGTTGATTGGGGCCTAGGGAAGGGGTTGGTTTCAGACTGGTTTAAGGATTTGTTGGGGCCTAAGGAAGGGGTTGGTTTCAGACTGGTTTAAGGGTTGATTGGGGCCTAAGGAAGGGGTTGGTTTTAGGGTTGATTGGGGCCTAGGGAAGGGGTTGGTTTCAGACTGGTTTAAGGGTTGATTGGGGCCTAGGGAAGGGGTTGGTTTCAGACTGGTTTAAGGGTTGATTGGGGCCTAAGAAAGGGGTTGGTTTCAGACTGGTTTAAGGGTTGATTGGGGCCTAGGGAAGGGGTTGGTTTCAGACTGGTTTAAGGATTTGTTGGGGCCTAAGAAAGGGGTTGGTTTCAGACTGGTTTAAGGGTTGATTGGGGCCTAAGGAAGGGGTTGGTTTCAGACTGGTTTAAGGGTTGATTGGGGCCTAGGGAAGGGGTTGGTTTCAGACTGGTTTAAGGGTTGATTGGGGCCTAAGAAAGGGGTTGGTTTCAGACTGGTTTAAGGGTTGATTGGGGCCTAGGGAAGGGGTTGGTTTCAGACTGGTTTCAGGATTTGTTGGGGCCTAAGGAAGGGGTTGGTTTCAGACTGGTTTAAGGGTTGATTGGGGCCTAAGGAAGGGGTTGGTTTTAGGGTTGATTGGGGCCTAGGGAAGGGGTTGGTTTCAGACTGGTTTAAGGGTTGATTGGGGCCTAGGGAAGGGGTTGGTTTCAGACTGGTTTAAGGGTTGATTGGGGCCTAAGGAAGGGGTTAACCAGAAGTGGGTTGATTGGGACCTAGGGAAGGGGTTGGTTTCAGACTGGTTTAAGGGTTGATTGGGGCCTAAGGAAGGGGTTGGTTTCAGACTGGTTTAAGGGTTGATTGGGGCCTAGGGAAGTGGTTGGTTTCAGACTGGTTTAAGGGTTGATTGGGGCCTAAGGAAGGGGTTGGTTTCAGACTGGTTTAAGGGTTGCTTGGGGCCTAGGGAAGGGGTTGGTTTCAGACTGGTTTAAGGGTTGATTGGGGCCTAAGGAAGGGGTTGGTTTCAGACTGGTTTAAGGATTTGTTAAGGCCTAAGGAAGGGGTTGGTTTCAGACTGGTTTAAGGGTTGATTGGGGCCTAAGGAAGGGGTTGGTTTTAGGGTTGATTGGGGCCTAGGGAAGGGGTTGGTTTCAGACTGGTTTAAGGGTTGATTGGGGCCTAAGGAAGGGGTTAACCAGAAGTGGGTTGATTTGGACCTAGGGAAGGGGTTGGTTTCAGACTGGTTTAAAGGTTGATTGGGGCCTAAGGAAGGGGTTAACCAGAAGTGGGTTGATTGGGGCCTAGGGAAGGGGTTGGTTCAGACTGGTTTAAGGGTTGATTGGGGCCTAAGGAAGGGGTTGGTTTCAGACGGGTTTAAGGGTTGATTGGGGCCTAGGGAAGTGGTTGGTTTCAGACCGGTTTAAGGGTTGGTTGGGGCCTAAGGAAGGGGTTGGTTTCAGACTGGTTTAAGGGTTGATTGGGGCCTAGGGTAGGGGTTGGTTTCAGACTGGTTTAAGGATTTGTTGGGGCCTAAGGAAGGGGTTGGTTTTAGGGTTGATTGGGGCCTAGGGAAGGGGTTGGTTTCAGACTGGTTTAAGGATTGATTGGGGCCTAAGGAAGGGGTTAACCAGAAGTGGGTTGATTGGGACCTAGGGAAGGGGTTGGTTTCAGACTGGTTTAAGGGTTGATTGGGGCCTAAGGAAGGGGTTGGTTTCAGACTGGTTTAAGGGTTGCTTGGGGCCTAGGGAAGGGGTTGGTTTCAGACTGGTTTAAGGGTTGATTGGGGCCTAAGGAAGGGGTTGGTTTCAGACTGGTTTAAGGGTTGATTGGGGCCTAAGGAAGGGGTTGGTTTTAGGGTTGATTGGGGCCTAGGGAAGGGGTTGGTTTCAGACTGGTTTAAGGGTTGATTGGGGCCTAAGGAAGGGGTTAACCAGAAGTGGGTTGATTGGGACCTAGGGAAGGGGTTGGTTTCAGACTGGTTTAAGGGTTGATTGGGGCCTAAGGAAGGGGTTAACCAGAAGTGGGTTGATTGGGGCCTAGGGAAGGGGTTGGTTCAGACTGGTTTAAGGATTTGTTGGGCCTAAGGAAGGGGTTGGTTTCAGACTGGTTTAAGGGTTGATTGGGGCCTAAGGAAGGGGTTAACCAGAAGTGGGTTGATTGGGGCCTAGGGAAGGGGTTGGTTCAGACTGGTTTAAGGGTTGATTGGGGCCTAAGGAAGGGGTTGGTTTCAGACTGGTTTAAGGGTTGATTGGGGCCTAGGGAAGTGGTTGGTTTCAGACCGGTTTAAGGGTTGGTTGGGGCCTAAGGAAGGGGTTGGTTTCAGACTGGTTTAAGGGTTGATTGGGGCCTAGGGAAGGGGTTGGTTTCAGACTGGTTTAAGGATTTGTTGGGGCCTAAGGAAGGGGTTGGTTTTAGGGTTGATTGGGGCCTAGGGAAGGGGTTGGTTTCAGACTGGTTTAAGGGTTGATTAGGGCCTAAGGAAGGGGTTAACCAGAAGTGGGTTGATTGGGACCTAGGGAAGGGGTTGGTTTCAGACTGGTTTAAGGATTGATTGGAGCCTAAGGAAGGGGTTGGTTTCAGACTGGTTTAAGGGTTGCTTGGGGCCTAGGGAAGGGGTTCGTTTCAGACTGGTTTAAGGGTTGATTGGGGCCTAGGGAAGTGGTTGGTTTCAGACTGGTTTAAGGGTTGATTGGGGCCTAAGGGTTGATTGGGGCCTAAGGAAGGGGTTGGTTTCAGACTGGTTTAAGGGTTGGTTGGGGCCTAAGGAAGGGGTTGGTTTCAGACTGGTTTAAGGATTTGTTGGGGCCTAAGGAAGGGGTTGGTTTCAGACTGGTTTAAGGGTTGATTGGGGCCTAAGGAAGGGGTTGGTTTTAGGGTTGATTGGGGCCTAGGGAAGGGGTTGGTTTCAGACTGGTTTAAGGGTTGATTGGGGCCTAAGGAAGGGGTTAACCAGAAGTGGGTTGATTGGGACCTAGGGAAGGGGTTGGTTTCAGACTGGTTTAAGGGTTGATTGGGGCCTAAGGAAGGGGTTAACCAGAAGTGGGTTGATTTGGGCCTAGGGAAGGGGTTGGTTCAGACTGGTTTAAGGGTTGATTGGGGCCTAAGGAAGGGGTTGGTTTCAGACTGGTTTAAGGGTTGCATGGGGCCTAGGGAAGGGGTTGGTTTCAGACTGGTTTAAGGGTTGATTGGGGCCTAAGGAAGGGGTTGGTTTTAGGGTTGATTGGGGCCTAGGGAAGGGGTTGGTTTCAGACTGGTTTAAGGGTTGATTGGGGCCTAAGGAAGGGGTTAACCAGAAGTGGGTTGATTGGGACCTAGGGAAGGGGTTGGTTTCAGACAGGTTTAAGGGTTGATTGGGGCCTAAGGAAGGGGTTGGTTTCAGACTGGTTTAAGGGTTGATTGGGGCCTAGGGAAGTGGTTGGTTTCACACTGGTTTAAGGGTTGATTGGGGCCTAAGGAAGGGGTTGGTTTCAGACTGGTTTAAGGGTTGCTTGGGGCCTAGGGAAGGGGTTGGTTTCAGACTCGTTTAAGGGTTGATTGGGGCCTAAGGAAGGGGTTGGTTTCAGACTGGTTTAAGGATTTGTTGGGGCCTAAGGAAGGGGTTGGTTTCAGACTGGTTTAAGGGTTGATTGGGGCCTAAGGAAGGGGTTGGTTTTAGGGTTGATTGGGGCCTAGGGAAGGGGTTGGTTTCAGACTGGTTTAAGGGTTGATTGGGGCCTAGGGAAGGGGTTCGTTTCAGACTGGTTTAAGGGTTGATTGGGGCCTAGGGAAGTGGTTGGTTTCAGACTGGTTTAAGGGTTGATTGGGGCCTAAGGGTTGATTGGGGCCTAAGGAAGGGGTTGGTTTCAGACTGGTTTAAGGGTTGGTTGGGGCCTAAGGAAGGGGTTGGTTTCAGACTGGTTTAAGGATTTGTTGGGGCCTAAGGAAGGGGTTGGTTTCAGACTGGTTTAAGGGTTGATTGGGGCCTAAGGAAGGGGTTGGTTTTAGGGTTGATTGGGGCCTAGGGAAGGGGTTGGTTTCAGACTGGTTTAAGGGTTGATTGGGGCCTAAGGAAGGGGTTAACCAGAAGTGGGTTGATTGGGACCTAGGGAAGGGGTTGGTTTCAGACTGGTTTAAGGGTTGATTGGGGCCTAAGGAAGGGGTTAACCAGAAGTGGGTTGATTTGGGCCTAGGGAAGGGGTTGGTTCAGACTGGTTTAAGGGTTGATTGGGGCCTAAGGAAGGGGTTGGTTTCAGACTGGTTTAAGGGTTGCATGGGGCCTAGGGAAGGGGTTGGTTTCAGACTGGTTTAAGGGTTGATTGGGGCCTAAGGAAGGGGTTAACCAGAAGTGGGTTGATTGGGACCTAGGGAAGGGGTTGGTTTCAGACTGGTTTAAGGGTTGATTGGGGCCTAAGGAAGGGGTTGGTTTCAGACTGGTTTAAGGGTTGATTGGGGCCTAGGGAAGTGGTTGGTTTCACACTGGTTTAAGGGTTGATTGGGGCCTAAGGAAGGGGTTGGTTTCAGACTGGTTTAAGGGTTGCTTGGGGCCTAGGGAAGGGGTTGGTTTCAGACTCGTTTAAGGGTTGATTGGGGCCTAAGGAAGGGGTTGGTTTCAGACTGGTTTAAGGATTTGTTGGGGCCTAAGGAAGGGGTTTGTTTCAGACTGGTTTAAGGGTTGATTGGGGCCTAAGGAAGGGGTTGGTTTTAGGGTTGATTGGGGCCTAGGGAAGGGGTTGGTTTCAGACTGGTTTAAGGGTTGATTGGGGCCTAAGGAAGGGGTTAACCAGAAGTGGGTTGATTGGGGCCTAGGGAAGGGGTTGGTTCGGACTGGTTTAAGGGTTGATTGGGGCCTAAGGAAGGGGTTGGTTTCAGACTGGTTTAAGGAAGGGGTTGGTTTCAGACTGGTTTAAGGGTTGCTTGGGGCCTAAGGAAGGGGTTAACCAGAAGTGGGTTGATTGGGACCTAGGGAAGGGGTTGGTTTCAGACTGGTTTAAGGGTTGATTGGGGCCTAAGGAAGGGGTTGGTTTCAGACTGGTTTAAGGGTTGATTGGGGCCTAGGGAAGTGGTTGGTTTCACACTGGTTTAAGGGTTGATTGGGGCCTAAGGAAGGGGTTGGTTTCAGACTGGTTTAAGGGTTGCTTGGGGCCTAGGGAAGGGGTTGGTTTCAGACTCGTTTAAGGGTTGATTGGGGCCTAAGGAAGGGGTTGGTTTCAGACTGGTTTAAGGATTTGTTGGGGCCTAAGGAAGGGGTTTGTTTCAGACTGGTTTAAGGGTTGATTGGGGCCTAAGGAAGGGGTTGGTTTTAGGGTTGATTGGGGCCTAGGGAAGGGGTTGGTTTCAGACTGGTTTAAGGGTTGATTGGGGCCTAAGGAAGGGGTTGGTTTCAGACTGGTTTAAGGAAGGGGTTGGTTTCAGACTGGTTTAAGGGTTGCTTGGGGCCTAGGGAAGGGGTTGGTTTCAGACTGGTTTAAGGGTTGATTGGGGCCTAAGGAAGGGGTTAACCAGAAGTGGGTTGATTGGGGCCTAGGGAAGGGGTTGGTTCGGACTGGTTTAAGGGTTGATTGGGGCCTAAGGAAGGGGTTGGTTTCAGACTGGTTTAAGGAAGGGGTTGGTTTCAGACTGGTTTAAGGGTTGCTTGGGGCCTAGGGAAGGGGTTGGTTTCAGACTGGTTTAAGGGTTGATTGGGGCCTAAGGAAGGGGTTGGTTTCAGACTGGTTTAAGGATTTGTTGGGGCCTAAGGAAGGGGTTGGTTTCAGACTGGTTTAAGGGTTGATTGGGGCCTAAGGAAGGGGTTGGTTTTAGGGTTGATTGGGGCCTAGGGAAGGGGTTGGTTTCAGACTGGTTTAAGGGTTGATTGGGGCCTAAGGAAGGGGTTAACCAGAAGTGGTTTGATTGGGACCTAGGGAAGGGGTTGGTTTCAGACTGGTTTAAGGGTTGATTGGGGCCTAAGGAAGGGGTTAACCAGAAGTGGGTTGATTGGGGCCTAGGGAAGGGGTTGGTTCGGACTGGTTTAAGGGTTGATTGGGGCCTAAGGAAGGGGTTGGTTTCAGACTGGTTTAAGGGTTGATTGGGGCCTAAGGAAGGGGTTGGTTTTAGGGTTGATTGGGGCCTAGGGAAGGGGTTGGTTTCAGACTGATTTAAGGGTTGATTGGGGCCTAAGGAAGGGGTTAACCAGAAGTGGGTTGATTGGGACCTAGGGAAGGGGTTGGATTCAGACTGGTTTAAGGGTTGATTGGGGCCTAAGGAAGGGGTTGGTTTCAGATTGGTTTAAGGGTTGATTGGGGCCTAGGGAAGTGGTTGGTTTCAGACTGGTTTAAGGGTTGATTGGGGCCTAAGGAAGGGGTTGGTTTCAGACTGGTTTAAGGGTTGCGTGGGGCCTAGGGAAGGGGTTGGTTTCAGACTGGTTTAAGGGTTGATTGGGGCCTAAGGAAGGGGTTGGTTTCAGACTGGTTTAAGGATTTGTTGGGGCCTAAGGAAGGGGTTGGTTTCAGACTGGTTCAAGGGTTGATTGGGGCCTAAGGAAGGGGTTGGTTTTAGGGTTGATTGGGGCCTAGGGAAGGGGTTGGTTTCAGACTGGTTTAAGGGTTGATTGGGGCCTAAGGAAGGGGTTGGTTTCAGACTGGTTTAAGGGTTGCTTGGGGCCTAGGGAAGGGGTTGGTTTCAGACTGGTTTAAGGGTTGATTGGGGCCTAAGGAAGGGGTTGGTTTCAGACTGGTTTAAGAATTTGTTGGGGCCTAAGGAAGGGGTTGGTTTCAGACTGGTTTAAGGGTTGATTGGGGCCTAAGGAAGGGGTTGGTTTTAGGGTTGATTGGGGCCTAGGGAAGGGGTTGGTTTCAGACTGGTTTAAGGGTTGATTGGGGCCTAAGGAAGGGGTTAACCAGAAGTGGTTTGATTGGGACCTAGGGAAGGGGTTGGTTTCAGACTGGTTTAAGGGTTGATTGGGGCCTAAGGAAGGGGTTTACCAGAAGTGGGTTGATTGGGGCCTAGGGAAGGGGTTGGTTCGGACTGGTTTAAGGGTTGATTGGGGCCTAAGGAAGGGGTTGGTTTCAGACTGGTTTAAGGGTTGATTGGGGCCTAGGGAAGGGGTTGGTTTCAGACTGGTTTAAGGGTTGATTGGGGCCTAAGGAAGGGGTTGGTTTCAGACTGGTTTAAGGGTTGATTGGGCCTAGGGAAGGGGTTGGTTTCAGACTGGTTTAAGGATTTCTTGGGGCCTAAGGAAGGGGTTGGTTTCAGACTGGTTTAAGCGATGATTGGGGCCTAAGGAAGGGGTTGGTTTTAGGGTTGATTGGGGCCTAGGGAAGGGGTTGGTTTCAGACTGGTTTAAGGGTTGATTGGGGCCTAAGGAAGGGGTTAACCAGAAGTGGGTTGATTGGGACCTAGGGAAGGGGTTGGTTTCAGACTGGTTTAAGGATTGATTGGGGCCTAAGGAAGGGGTTAACCAGAAGTGGGTTGATTGGGGCCTAGGGAAGGGGTTGGTTCAGACTGGTTTAAGGGTTGATTGGGGCCTAAGGAAGGGGTTGGTTTCAGACTGGTTTAAGGGTTGCTTGGGGCCTAGGGAGGGGGTTGGTTTCAGACTGGTTTAAGGGTTGATTGGGGCCTAAGGAAGGGGTTGGTTTCAGACTGGTTTAAGGGTTGGTTGGGGCCTAAGGAAGGGGTTGGTTTCAGACTGGTTTAAGGATTTGTTGGGGCCTAAGGAAGGGGTTGGTTTCAGACTGGTTTAAGGGTTGATTGGGGCCTAAGGAAGGGGTTGGTTTTAGGGTTGATTGGGGCATAGGGAAGGGTTTGGTTTCAGACTGGTTTAAGGGTTGATAGGGGCCTAAGGAAGGGGTTAACCAGAAGTGGTTTGATTGGGACCTAGGGAAGGGGTTGGTTTCAGACTGGTTTAAGGGTTGATTGGGGCCTAAGGAAGGGGTTGGTTTCAGACTGGTTTAAGGGTTGATTGGGGCCTAAGGAAGGGGTTGGTTTCAGACTGGTTTAAGGATTTGTTGGGGCCTAAGGAAGGGGTTGGTTTCAGACTGGTTTAAGGGTTGATTGGGGCCTAAGGAAGGGGTTGGTTTTAGGGTTGATTGGGGCCTAGGGAAGGGGTTGGTTTCAGACTGGTTTAAGGGTTGATTGGGGCCTAAGGAAGGGGTTAACCAGAAGTGGTTTGATTGGGACCTAGGGAAGGGGTTGGTTTCAGACTGGTTTAAGGGTTGATTGGGGCCTAAGGAAGAGGTTAACCAGAAGTGGGTTGATTTGGGCCTAGGGAAGGGGTTGGTTCAGACTGGTTTAAGGGTTGATTGGGGCCTAAGGAAGGGGTTGGTTTCAGACTGGTTTAAGGGTTGCATGGGGCCTAGGGAAGGGGTTGGTTTCAGACTGGTTTAAGGGTTGATTGGGGCCTAAGGAAGGTGTTGGTTTTAGGGTTGATTGGGGCCTAGGGAAGGGGTTGGTTTCAGACTGGTTTAAGGGTTGATTGGGGCCTAAGGAAGGGGTTAACCAGAAGTGGGTTGATTGGGACCTAGGGAAGGGGTTGGTTTCAGACTGGTTTAAGGGTTGATTGGGGCCTAAGGAAGGGGTTGGTTTCAGACTGGTTTAAGGGTTGATTGGGGCCTAAGGAAGGGGTTGGTTTCACACTGGTTTAAGGGTTGCTTGGGGCCTAGGGAAGGGGTTGGTTTCAGACTCGTTTAAGGGTTGATTGGGGCCTAAGGAAGGGGTTGGTTTCAGACTGGTTTAAGGATTTGTTGGGGCCTAAGGAAGGGGTTGGTTTCAGACTGGTTTAAGGGTTGATTGGGGCCTAAGGAAGGGGTTGGTTTTAGGGTTGATTGGGGCCTAGGGAAGGGGTTGGTTTCAGACTGGTTTAAGGGTTGATTGGGGCCTAAGGAAGGGGTTAACCAGAAGTGGGTTGATTGGGGCCTAGGGAAGGGGTTGGTTCGGACTGGTTTAAGGGTTGATTGGGGCCTAAGGAAGGGGTTGGTTTCAGACTGGTTTAAGGAAGAGGTTGGTTTCAGACTGGTTTAAGGGTTGCTTGGGGCCTAGGGAAGGGGTTGGTTTCAGACTGGTTTAAGGGTTGATTGGGGCCTAAGGAAGGGGTTGGTTTCAGACTGGTTTAAGGATTTGTTGGGGCCTAAGGAAGGGGTTGGTTTCAGACTGGTTTAAGGGTTGATTGGGGCCTAAGGAAGGGGTTGGTTTTAGGGTTGATTGGGGCCTAGGGAAGGGGTTGGTTTCAGACTGGTTTAAGGGTTGATTGGGGCCTAAGGAAGGGGTTTACCAGAAGTGGTTTGATTGGGACCTAGGGAAGGGGTTGGTTTCAGACTGGTTTAAGGGTTGATTGGGGCCTAAGGAAGGGGTTAACCAGAAGTGGGTTGATTGGGGCCTAAGGAAGGGGTTGGTTTCAGACTGGTTTAAGGGTTGATTGGGCCTAGGGAAGGGGTTGGTTTCAGACTGGTTTAAGGATTTCTTGGGGCCTAAGGAAGGGGTTGGTTTCAGACTGGTTTAAGCGATGATTGGGGCCTAAGGAAGGGGTTGGTTTTAGGGTTGATTGGGGCCTAGGGAAGGGGTTGGTTTCAGACTGGTTTAAGGGTTGATTGGGGCCTAAGGAAGGGGTTAACCAGAAGTGGGTTGATTGGGACCTAGGGAAGGGGTTGGTTTCAGACTGGTTTAAGGATTGATTGGGGCCTAAGGAAGGGGTTAACCAGAAGTGGGTTGATTGGGGCCTAGGGAAGGGGTTGGTTCAGACTGGTTTAAGGGTTGATTGGGGCCTAAGGAAGGGGTTGGTTTCAGACTGGTTTAAGGGTTGCTTGGGGCCTAGGGAGGGGGTTGGTTTCAGACTGGTTTAAGGGTTGATTGGGGCCTAAGGAAGGGGTTGGTTTCAGACTGGTTTAAGGGTTGGTTGGGGCCTAAGGAAGGGGTTGGTTTCAGACTGGTTTAAGGATTTGTTGGGGCCTAAGGAAGGGGTTGGTTTCAGACTGGTTTAAGGGTTGATTGGGGCCTAAGGAAGGGGTTGGTTTTAGGGTTGATTGGGGCCTAGGGAAGGGTTTGGTTTCAGACTGGTTTAAGGGTTGATAGGGGCCTAAGGAAGGGGTTAACCAGAAGTGGTTTGATTGGGACCTAGGGAAGGGGTTGGTTTCAGACTGGTTTAAGGGTTGATTGGGGCCTAAGGAAGGGGTTGGTTTCAGACTGGTTTAAGGGTTGATTGGGGCCTAAGGAAGGGGTTGGTTTCAGACTGGTTTAAGGATTTGTTGGGGCCTAAGGAAGGGGTTGGTTTCAGACTGGTTTAAGGGTTGATTGGGGCCTAAGGAAGGGGTTGGTTTTAGGGTTGATTGGGGCCTAGGGAAGGGGTTGGTTTCAGACTGGTTTAAGGGTTGATTGGGGCCTAAGGAAGGGGTTAACCAGAAGTGGTTTGATTGGGACCTAGGGAAGGGGTTGGTTTCAGACTGGTTTAAGGGTTGATTGGGGCCTAAGGAAGAGGTTAACCAGAAGTGGGTTGATTTGGGCCTAGGGAAGGGGTTGGTTCAGACTGGTTTAAGGGTTGATTGGGGCCTAAGGAAGGGGTTGGTTTCAGACTGGTTTAAGGGTTGCATGGGGCCTAGGGAAGGGGTTGGTTTCAGACTGGTTTAAGGGTTGATTGGGGCCTAAGGAAGGTGTTGGTTTTAGGGTTGATTGGGGCCTAGGGAAGGGGTTGGTTTCAGACTGGTTTAAGGGTTGATTGGGGCCTAAGGAAGGGGTTAACCAGAAGTGGGTTGATTGGGACCTAGGGAAGGGGTTGGTTTCAGACTGGTTTAAGGGTTGATTGGGGCCTAAGGAAGGGGTTGGTTTCACACTGGTTTAAGGGTTGCTTGGGGCCTAGGGAAGGGGTTGGTTTCAGACTCGTTTAAGGGTTGATTGGGGCCTAAGGAAGGGGTTGGTTTCAGACTGGTTTAAGGATTTGTTGGGGCCTAAGGAAGGGGTTGGTTTCAGACTGGTTTAAGGGTTGATTGGGGCCTAAGGAAGGGGTTGGTTTTAGGGTTGATTGGGGCCTAGGGAAGGGGTTGGTTTCAGACTGGTTTAAGGGTTGATTGGGGCCTAAGGAAGGGGTTAACCAGAAGTGGGTTGATTGGGGCCTAGGGAAGGGGTTGGTTCGGACTGGTTTAAGGGTTGATTGGGGCCTAAGGAAGGGGTTGGTTTCAGACTGGTTTAAGGAAGAGGTTGGTTTCAGACTGGTTTAAGGGTTGCTTGGGGCCTAGGGAAGGGGTTGGTTTCAGACTGGTTTAAGGGTTGATTGGGGCCTAAGGAAGGGGTTGGTTTCAGACTGGTTTAAGGATTTGTTGGGGCCTAAGGAAGGGGTTGGTTTCAGACTGGTTTAAGGGTTGATTGGGGCCTAAGGAAGGGGTTGGTTTTAGGGTTGATTGGGGCCTAGGGAAGGGGTTGGTTTCAGACTGGTTTAAGGGTTGATTGGGGCCTAAGGAAGGGGTTAACCAGAAGTGGTTTGATTGGGACCTAGGGAAGGGGTTGGTTTCAGACTGGTTTAAGGGTTGATTGGGGCCTAAGGAAGGGGTTAACCAGAAGTGGGTTGATTGGGGCCTAGGGAAGGGGTTGGTTCGGACTGGTTTAAGGGTTGATTGGGGCCTAAGGAAGGGGTTGGTTTCAGACTGGTTTAAGGTTTGATTGGGGCCTAGGGAAGGGGTTGGTTTCAGACTGGTTTAAGGGTTGATTGGGGCCTAAGGAAGGGGTTGGTTTCAGACTGGTTTAAGGGTTGATTGGGGCCTAGGGAAGGGGTTGGTTTCAGACTGGTTTAAGGATTTGTTGGGGCCTAAGGAAGGGGTTGGTTTCAGACTGGTTTAAGGGTTGATTGGGGCCTAAGGAAGGGGTTGGTTTTAGGGTTGATTGGGGCCTAGGGAAGGGGTTGGTTTCAGACTGGTTTAAGGGTTGATTGGGGCCTAAGGAAGGGGTTAACCAGAAATGGGTTGATTGGGACCTAGGGAAGGGGTTGGATTCAGACTGGTTTAAGGGTTGATTGGGGCCTAAGGAAGGGGTTGGTTTCAGACTGGTTTAAGGGTTGATTGGGGCCTAGGGAAGTGGTTGGTTTCAGACTGGTTTAAGGGTTGATTGGGGCCTAAGGAAGGGGTTGGTTTCAGACTGGTTTAAGGGTTGCTTGGGGCCTAGGGAAGGGGTTGGTTTCAGACTGGTTTAAGGGTTGATTGGGGCCTAAGGAAGGGGTTGGTTTCAGACTGGTTTAAGGATTTGTTGGGGCCTAAGGAAGGGGTTGGTTTCAGACTGGTTCAAGGGTTGATTGGGGCCTAAGGAAGGGGTTGGTTTTAGGGTTGATTGGGGCCTAGGGAAGGGGTTGGTTTCAGACTGGTTTAAGGGTTGATTGGGGCCTAAGGAAGGGGTTAACCAGAAGTGGTTTTATTGGGACCTAGGGAAGGGGTTGGTTTCAGACTGGTTTAAGGGTTGATTGGGGCCTAAGGAAGGGGTTAACCAGAAGTGGGTTGATTGGGGCCTAGGGAAGGGGTTGGTTCGGACTGGTTTAAGGGTTGATTGGGGCCTAAGGAAGGGGTTGGTTTCAGACTGGTTTAAGGGTTGATTGGGGCCTAGGGAAGGGGTTGGTTTCAGACTGGTTTAAGGGTTGATTGGGGCCTAAGGAAGGGGTTGGTTTCAGACTGGTTTAAGGGTTGATTGGGCCTAGGGAAGGGGTTGGTTTCAGACTGGTTTAAGGATTTCTTGGGGCCTAAGGAAGGGGTTGGTTTCAGACTGGTTTAAGCGATGATTGGGGCCTAAGGAAGGGGTTGGTTTTAGGGTTGATTGGGGCCTAGGGAAGGGGTTGGTTTCAGACTGGTTTAAGGGTTGATTGGGGCCTAAGGAAGGGGTTAACCAGAAGTGGTTTGATTGGGACCTAGGGAAGGGGTTGGTTTCAGACTGGTTTAAGGGTTGATTGGGGCCTAAGGAAGGGGTTAACCAGAAGTGGGTTGATTGGGGCCTAGGGAAGGGGTTGGTTCGGACTGGTTTAAGGGTTGATTGGGGCCTAAGGAAGGGGTTGGTTTCAGACTGGTTTAAGGTTTGATTGGGGCCTAGGGAAGGGGTTGGTTTCAGACTGGTTTAAGGGTTGATTGGGGCCTAAGGAAGGGGTTGGTTTCAGACTGGTTTAAGGGTTGATTGGGGCCTAGGGAAGGGGTTGGTTTCAGACTGGTTTAAGGATTTGTTGGGGCCTAAGGAAGGGGTTGGTTTCAGACTGGTTTAAGGGTTGATTGGGGCCTAAGGAAGGGGTTGGTTTTAGGGTTGATTGGGGCCTAGGGAAGGGGTTGGTTTCAGACTGGTTTAAGGATTGATTGGGGCCTAAGGAAGGGGTTAACCAGAAATGGGTTGATTGGGACCTAGGGAAGGGGTTGGATTCAGACTGGTTTAAGGGTTGATTGGGGCCTAAGGAAGGGGTTGGTTTCAGACTGGTTTAAGGGTTGATTGGGGCCTAGGGAAGTGGTTGGTTTCAGACTGGTTTAAGGGTTGATTGGGGCCTAAGGAAGGGGTTGGTTTCAGACTGGTTTAAGGGTTGCTTGGGGCCTAGGGAAGGGGTTGGTTTCAGACTGGTTTAAGGGTTGATTGGGGCCTAAGGAAGGGGTTGGTTTCAGACTGGTTTAAGGATTTGTTGGGGCCTAAGGAAGGGGTTGGTTTCAGACTGGTTCAAGGGTTGATTGGGGCCTAAGGAAGGGGTTGGTTTTAGGGTTGATTGGGGCCTAGGGAAGGGGTGGGTTTCAGAATGGTTTAAGGGTTGATTAGGGCCTAAGGAAGGGGTTGGTTTCAGACTGGTTTAAGGGTTGCTTGGGGCCTAGGGAAGGGGTTGGTTTCAGACTGGTTTAAGGGTTGATTGGGGCCTAAGGAAGGGGTTGGTTTCAGACTGGTTTAAGAATTTGTTGGGGCCTAAGGAAGGGGTTGGTTTCAGACTGGTTTAAGGGTTGATTGGGGCCTAAGGAAGGGGTTGGTTTTAGGGTTGATTGGGGCCTAGGGAAGGGGTTGGTTTCAGACTGGTTTAAGGGTTGATTGGGGCCTAAGGAAGGGGTTAACCAGAAGTGGTTTTATTGGGACCTAGGGAAGGGGTTGGTTTCAGACTGGTTTAAGGGTTGATTGGGGCCTAAGGAAGGGGTTAACCAGAAGTGGGTTGATTTGGGCCTAGGGAAGGGGTTGGTTCAGACTGGTTTAAGGGTTGATTGGGGCCTAAGGAAGGGGTTGGTTTCAGACTGGTTTAAGGGTTGCATGGGGCCTAGGGAAGGGGTTGGTTTCAGACTGGTTTAAGGGTTGATTGGGGCCTAAGGAAGGGGTTGGTTTTAGGGTTGATTGGGGCCTAGGGAAGGGGTTGGTTTCAGACTGGTTTAAGGGTTGATTGGGGCCTAAGGAAGGGGTTAACCAGAAGTGGGTTGATTGGGACCTAGGGAAGGGGTTGGTTTCAGACAGGTTTAAGGGTTGATTGGGGCCTAAGGAAGGGGTTGGTTTCAGACTGGTTTAAGGGTTGATTGGGGCCTAGGGAAGTGGTTGGTTTCACACTGGTTTAAGGGTTGATTGGGGCCTAAGGAAGGGGTTGGTTTCAGACTGGTTTAAGGGTTGCTTGGGGCCTAGGGAAGGGGTTGGTTTCAGACTCGTTTAAGGGTTGATTGGGGCCTAAGGAAGGGGTTGGTTTCAGACTGGTTTAAGGATTTGTTGGGGCCTAAGGAAGGGGTTGGTTTCAGACTGGTTTAAGGGTTGATTGGGGCCTAGGGAAGGGGTTCGTTTCAGACTGGTTTAAGGGTTGATTGGGGCCTAGGGAAGTGGTTGGTTTCAGACTGGTTTAAGGGTTGATTGGGGCCTAAGGGTTGATTGGGGCCTAAGGAAGGGGTTGGTTTCAGACTGGTTTAAGGGTTGATTGGGGCCTAGGGAAGGGGTTCGTTTCAGACTGGTTTAAGGGTTGATTGGGGCCTAGGGAAGTGGTTGGTTTCAGACTGGTTTAAGGGTTGATTGGGGCCTTAGGGTTGATTGGGGCCTAGGGAAGGGGTTGGTTTCAGACTGGTTTAAGGGTTGATTGGGGCCTAGGGAAGGGGTTCGTTTCAGACTGGTTTAAGGGTTGATTGGGGCCTAGGGAAGTGGTTGGTTTCAGACTGGTTTAAGGGTTGATTGGGGCCTAAGGGTTGATTGGGGCCTAAGGAAGGGGTTGGTTTCAGACTGGTTTAAGGGTTGGTTGGGGCCTAAGGAAGGGGTTGGTTTCAGACTGGTTTAAGGATTTGTTGGGGCCTAAGGAAGGGGTTGGTTTCAGACTGGTTTAAGGGTTGATTGGGGCCTAAGGAAGGGGTTGGTTTTAGGGTTGATTGGGGCCTAGGGAAGGGGTTGGTTTCAGACTGGTTTAAGGGTTGATTGGGGCCTAAGGAAGGGGTTAACCAGAAGTGGGTTGATTGGGACCTAGGGAAGGGGTTGGTTTCAGACTGGTTTAAGGGTTGATTGGGGCCTAAGGAAGGGGTTAACCAGAAGTGGGTTGATTTGGGCCTAGGGAAGGGGTTGGTTCAGACTGGTTTAAGGGTTGATTGGGGCCTAAGGAAGGGGTTGGTTTCAGACTGGTTTAAGGGTTGCATGGGGCCTAGGGAAGGGGTTGGTTTCAGACTGGTTTAAGGGTTGATTGGGGCCTAAGGAAGGGGTTAACCAGAAGTGGGTTGATTGGGACCTAGGGAAGGGGTTGGTTTCAGACTGGTTTAAGGGTTGATTGGGGCCTAAGGAAGGGGTTGGTTTCAGACTGGTTTAAGGGTTGATTGGGGCCTAGGGAAGTGGTTGGTTTCACACTGGTTTAAGGGTTGATTGGGGCCTAAGGAAGGGGTTGGTTTCAGACTGGTTTAAGGGTTGCTTGGGGCCTAGGGAAGGGGTTGGTTTCAGACTCGTTTAAGGGTTGATTGGGGCCTAAGGAAGGGGTTGGTTTCAGACTGGTTTAAGGATTTGTTGGGGCCTAAGGAAGGGGTTTGTTTCAGACTGGTTTAAGGGTTGATTGGGGCCTAAGGAAGGGGTTGGTTTTATGGTTGATTGGGGCCTAGGGAAGGGGTTGGTTTCAGACTGGTTTAAGGGTTGATTGGGGCCTAAGGAAGGGGTTAACCAGAAGTGGGTTGATTGGGGCCTAGGGAAGGGGTTGGTTCGGACTGGTTTAAGGGTTGATTGGGGCCTAAGGAAGGGGTTGGTTTCAGACTGGTTTAAGGAAGGGGTTGGTTTCAGACTGGTTTAAGGGTTGCTTGGGGCCTAAGGAAGGGGTTAACCAGAAGTGGGTTGATTGGGACCTAGGGAAGGGGTTGGTTTCAGACTGGTTTAAGGGTTGATTGGGGCCTAAGGAAGGGGTTGGTTTCAGACTGGTTTAAGGGTTGATTGGGGCCTAGGGAAGTGGTTGGTTTCACACTGGTTTAAGGGTTGATTGGGGCCTAAGGAAGGGGTTGGTTTCAGACTGGTTTAAGGGTTGCTTGGGGCCTAGGGAAGGGGTTGGTTTCAGACTGGTTTAAGGGTTGATTGGGGCCTAAGGAAGGGGTTAACCAGAAGTGGGTTGATTGGGGCCTAGGGAAGGGGTTGGTTCGGACTGGTTTAAGGGTTGATTGGGGCCTAAGGAAGGGGTTGGTTTCAGACTGGTTTAAGGAAGGGGTTGGTTTCAGACTGGTTTAAGGGTTGCTTGGGGCCTAGGGAAGGGGTTGGTTTCAGACTGGTTTAAGGGTTGATTGGGGCCTAAGGAAGGGGTTGGTTTCAGACTGGTTTAAGGATTTGTTGGGGCCTAAGGAAGGGGTTGGTTTCAGACTGGTTTAAGGGTTGATTGGGGCCTAAGGAAGGGGTTGGTTTTAGGGTTGATTGGGGCCTAGGGAAGGGGTTGGTTTCAGACTGGTTTAAGGGTTGATTGGGGCCTAAGGAAGGGGTTAACCAGAAGTGGTTTGATTGGGACCTAGGGAAGGGGTTGGTTTCAGACTGGTTTAAGGGTTGATTGGGGCCTAAGGAAGGGGTTAACCAGAAGTGGGTTGATTGGGGCCTAGGGAAGGGGTTGGTTCGGACTGGTTTAAGGGTTGATTGGGGCCTAAGGAAGGGGTTGGTTTCAGACTGGTTTAAGGGTTGATTGGGGCCTAAGGAAGGGGTTGGTTTTAGGGTTGATTGGGGCCTAGGGAAGGGGTTGGTTTCAGACTGATTTAAGGGTTGATTGGGGCCTAAGGAAGGGGTTAACCAGAAGTGGGTTGATTGGGACCTAGGGAAGGGGTTGGATTCAGACTGGTTTAAGGGTTGATTGGGGCCTAAGGAAGGGGTTGGTTTCAGATTGGTTTAAGGGTTGATTGGGGCCTAGGGAAGTGGTTGGTTTCAGACTGGTTTAAGGGTTGATTGGGGCCTAAGGAAGGGGTTGGTTTCAGACTGGTTTAAGGGTTGCTTGGGGCCTAGGGAAGGGGTTGGTTTCAGACTGGTTTAAGGGTTGATTGGGGCCTAAGGAAGGGGTTGGTTTCAGACTGGTTTAAGGATTTGTTGGGGCCTAAGGAAGGGGTTGGTTTCAGACTGGTTCAAGGGTTGATTGGGGCCTAAGGAAGGGGTTGGTTTTAGGGTTGATTGGGGCCTAGGGAAGGGGTTGGTTTCAGACTGGTTTAAGGGTTGATTGGGGCCTAAGGAAGGGGTTGGTTTCAGACTGGTTTAAGGGTTGCTTGGGGCCTAGGGAAGGGGTTGGTTTCAGACTGGTTTAAGGGTTGATTGGGGCCTAAGGAAGGGGTTGGTTTCAGACTGGTTTAAGAATTTGTTGGGGCCTAAGGAAGGGGTTGGTTTCAGACTGGTTTAAGGGTTGATTGGGGCCTAAGGAAGGGGTTGGTTTTAGGGTTGATTGGGGCCTAGGGAAGGGGTTGGTTTCAGACTGGTTTAAGGGTTGATTGGGGCCTAAGGAAGGGGTTAACCAGAAGTGGGTTGATTGGGGCCTAGGGAAGGGGTTGGTTCGGACTGGTTTAAGGGTTGATTGGGGCCTAAGGAAGGGGTTGGTTTCAGACTGGTTTAAGGAAGGGGTTGGTTTCAGACTGGTTTAAGGGTTGCTTGGGGCCTAGGGAAGGGGTTGGTTTCAGACTGGTTTAAGGGTTGATTGGGGCCTAAGGAAGGGGTTGGTTTCAGACTGGTTTAAGGATTTGTTGGGGCCTAAGGAAGGGGTTGGTTTCAGACTGGTTTAAGGGTTGATTGGGGCCTAAGGAAGGGGTTGGTTTTAGGGTTGATTGGGGCCTAGGGAAGGGGTTGGTTTCAGACTGGTTTAAGGGTTGATTGGGGCCTAAGGAAGGGGTTAACCAGAAGTGGTTTGATTGGGACCTAGGGAAGGGGTTGGTTTCAGACTGGTTTAAGGGTTGATTGGGGCCTAAGGAAGGGGTTAACCAGAAGTGGGTTGATTGGGGCCTAGGGAAGGGGTTGGTTCGGACTGGTTTAAGGGTTGATTGGGGCCTAAGGAAGGGGTTGGTTTCAGACTGGTTTAAGGGTTGATTGGGGCCTAAGGAAGGGGTTGGTTTTAGGGTTGATTGGGGCCTAGGGAAGGGGTTGGTTTCAGACTGATTTAAGGGTTGATTGGGGCCTAAGGAAGGGGTTAACCAGAAGTGGGTTGATTGGGACCTAGGGAAGGGGTTGGATTCAGACTGGTTTAAGGGTTGATTGGGGCCTAAGGAAGGGGTTGGTTTCAGATTGGTTTAAGGGTTGATTGGGGCCTAGGGAAGTGGTTGGTTTCAGACTGGTTTAAGGGTTGATTGGGGCCTAAGGAAGGGGTTGGTTTCAGACTGGTTTAAGGGTTGCTTGGGGCCTAGGGAAGGGGTTGGTTTCAGACTGGTTTAAGGGTTGATTGGGGCCTAAGGAAGGGGTTGGTTTCAGACTGGTTTAAGGATTTGTTGGGGCCTAAGGAAGGGGTTGGTTTCAGACTGGTTCAAGGGTTGATTGGGGCCTAAGGAAGGGGTTGGTTTTAGGGTTGATTTGGGCCTAGGGAAGGGGTTGGTTTCAGACTGGTTTAAGGGTTGATTGGGGCCTAAGGAAGGGGTTGGTTTCAGACTGGTTTAAGGGTTGCTTGGGGCCTAGGGAAGGGGTTGGTTTCAGACTGGTTTAAGGGTTGATTGGGGCCTAAGGAAGGGGTTGGTTTCAGACTGGTTTAAGGATTTCTTGGGGCCTAAGGAAGGGGTTGGTTTCAGACTGGTTTAAGCGATGATTGGGGCCTAAGGAAGGGGTTGGTTTTAGGGTTGATTGGGGCCTAGGGAAGGGGTTGGTTTCAGACTGGTTTAAGGGTTGATTGGGGCCTAAGGAAGGGGTTAACCAGAAGTGGGTTGATTGGGACCTAGGGAAGGGGTTGGTTTCAGACTGGTTTAAGGATTGATTGGGGCCTAAGGAAGGGGTTAACCAGAAGTGGGTTGATTGGGGCCTAGGGAAGGGGTTGGTTCAGACTGGTTTAAGAGTTGATTGGGGCCTAAGGAAGGGGTTGGTTTCAGACTGGTTTAAGGGTTGCTTGGGGCCTAGGGAGGGGGTTGGTTTCAGACTGGTTTAAGGGTTGATTGGGGCCTAAGGAAGGGGTTGGTTTCAGACTGGTTTAAGGGTTGGTTGGGGCCTAAGGAAGGGGTTGGTTTCAGACTGGTTTAAGGATTTGTTGGGGCCTAAGGAAGGGGTTGGTTTCAGACTGGTTTAAGGGTTGATTGGGGCCTAAGGAAGGGGTTGGTTTTAGGGTTGATTGGGGCCTAGGGAAGGGTTTGGTTTCAGACTGGTTTAAGGGTTGATAGGGGCCTAAGGAAGGGGTTAACCAGAAGTGGTTTGATTGGGACCTAGGGAAGGGGTTGGTTTCAGACTGGTTTAAGGGTTGATTGGGGCCTAAGGAAGGGGTTGGTTTCAGACTGGTTTAAGGGTTGATTGGGGCCTAAGGAAGGGGTTGGTTTCAGACTGGTTTAAGGATTTGTTGGGGCCTAAGGAAGGGGTTGGTTTCAGACTGGTTTAAGGGTTGATTGGGGCCTAAGGAAGGGGTTGGTTTTAGGGTTGATTGGGGCCTAGGGAAGGGGTTGGTTTCAGACTGGTTTAAGGGTTGATTGGGGCCTAAGGAAGGGGTTAACCAGAAGTGGTTTGATTGGGACCTAGGGAAGGGGTTGGTTTCAGACTGGTTTAAGGGTTGATTGGGGCCTAAGGAAGAGGTTAACCAGAAGTGGGTTGATTTGGGCCTAGGGAAGGGGTTGGTTCAGACTGGTTTAAGGGTTGATTGGGGCCTAAGGAAGGGGTTGGTTTCAGACTGGTTTAAGGGTTGCATGGGGCCTAGGGAAGGGGTTGGTTTCAGACTGGTTTAAGGGTTGATTGGGGCCTAAGGAAGGTGTTGGTTTTAGGGTTGATTGGGGCCTAGGGAAGGGGTTGGTTTCAGACTGGTTTAAGGGTTGATTGGGGCCTAAGGAAGGGGTTAACCAGAAGTGGGTTGATTGGGACCTAGGGAAGGGGTTGGTTTCAGACTGGTTTAAGGGTTGATTGGGGCCTAAGGAAGGGGTTGGTTTCAGACTGGTTTAAGGGTTGATTGGGGCCTAAGGAAGGGGTTGGTTTCACACTGGTTTAAGGGTTGCTTGGGGCCTAGGGAAGGGGTTGGTTTCAGACTCGTTTAAGGGTTGATTGGGGCCTAAGGAAGGGGTTGGTTTCAGACTGGTTTAAGGATTTGTTGGGGCCTAAGGAAGGGGTTGGTTTCAGACTGGTTTAAGGGTTGATTGGGGCCTAAGGAAGGGGTTGGTTTTAGGGTTGATTGGGGCCTAGGGAAGGGGTTGGTTTCAGACTGGTTTAAGGGTTGATTGGGGCCTAAGGAAGGGGTTAACCAGAAGTGGGTTGATTGGGGCCTAGGGAAGGGGTTGGTTCGGACTGGTTTAAGGGTTGATTGGGGCCTAAGGAAGGGGTTGGTTTCAGACTGGTTTAAGGAAGAGGTTGGTTTCAGACTGGTTTAAGGGTTGCTTGGGGCCTAGGGAAGGGGTTGGTTTCAGACTGGTTTAAGGGTTGATTGGGGCCTAAGGAAGGGGTTGGTTTCAGACTGGTTTAAGGATTTGTTGGGGCCTAAGGAAGGGGTTGGTTTCAGACTGGTTTAAGGGTTGATTGGGGCCTAAGGAAGGGGTTGGTTTTAGGGTTGATTGGGGCCTAGGGAAGGGGTTGGTTTCAGACTGGTTTAAGGGTTGATTGGGGCCTAAGGAAGGGGTTAACCAGAAGTGGTTTGATTGGGACCTAGGGAAGGGGTTGGTTTCAGACTGGTTTAAGGGTTGATTGGGGCCTAAGGAAGGGGTTAACCAGAAGTGGGTTGATTGGGGCCTAGGGAAGGGGTTGGTTCGGACTGGTTTAAGGGTTGATTGGGGCCTAAGGAAGGGGTTGGTTTCAGACTGGTTTAAGGTTTGATTGGGGCCTAGGGAAGGGGTTGGTTTCAGACTGGTTTAAGGGTTGATTGGGGCCTAAGGAAGGGGTTGGTTTCAGACTGGTTTAAGGGTTGATTGGGGCCTAGGGAAGGGGTTGGTTTCAGACTGGTTTAAGGATTTGTTGGGGCCTAAGGAAGGGGTTGGTTTCAGACTGGTTTAAGGGTTGATTGGGGCCTAAGGAAGGGGTTGGTTTTAGGGTTGATTGGGGCCTAGGGAAGGGGTTGGTTTCAGACTGGTTTAAGGGTTGATTGGGGCCTAAGGAAGGAGTTAACCAGAAATGGGTTGATTGGGACCTAGGGAAGGGGTTGGATTCAGACTGGTTTAAGGGTTGATTGGGGCCTAAGGAAGGGGTTGGTTTCAGACTGGTTTAAGGGTTGATTGGGGCCTAGGGAAGTGGTTGGTTTCAGACTGGTTTAAGGGTTGATTGGGGCCTAAGGAAGGGGTTGGTTTCAGACTGGTTTAAGGGTTGCTTGGGGCCTAGGGAAGGGGTTGGTTTCAGACTGGTTTAAGGGTTGATTGGGGCCTAAGGAAGGGGTTGGTTTCAGACTGGTTTAAGGATTTGTTGGGGCCTAAGGAAGGGGTTGGTTTCAGACTGGTTCAAGGGTTGATTGGGGCCTAAGGAAGGGGTTGGTTTTAGGGTTGATTGGGGCCTAGGGAAGGGGTTGGTTTCAGACTGGTTTAAGGGTTGATTAGGGCCTAAGGAAGGGGTTGGTTTCAGACTGGTTTAAGGGTTGCTTGGGGCCTAGGGAAGGGGTTGGTTTCAGACTGGTTTAAGGGTTGATTGGGGCCTAAGGAAGGGGTTGGTTTCAGACTGGTTTAAGAATTTGTTGGGGCCTAAGGAAGGGGTTGGTTTCAGACTGGTTTAAGTATTGATTGGGGCCTAAGGAAGGGGTTGGTTTTAGGGTTGATTGGGGCCTAGGGAAGGGGTTGGTTTCAGACTGGTTTAAGGGTTGATTGGGGCCTAAGGAAGGGGTTAACCAGAAGTGGTTTTATTGGGACCTAGGGAAGGGGTTGTTTTCAGACTGGTTTAAGGGTTGATTGGGGCCTAAGGAAGGGGTTAACCAGAAGTGGGTTGATTGGGGCCTAGGGAAGGGGTTGGTTCGGACTGGTTTAAGGGTTGATTGGGGCCTAAGGAAGGGGTTGGTTTCAGACTGGTTTAAGCGATGATTGGGGCCTAAGGAAGGGGTTGGTTTTAGGGTTGATTGGGGCCTAGGGAAGGGGTTGGTTTCAGACTGGTTTAAGGGTTGATTGGGGCCTAAGGAAGGGGTTAACCAGAAGTGGTTTGATTGGGACCTAGGGAAGGGGTTGGTTTCAGACTGGTTTAAGGGTTGATTGGGGCCTAAGGAAGGGGTTAACCAGAAGTGGGTTGATTGGGGCCTAGGGAAGGGGTTGGTTCGGACTGGTTTAAGGGTTGATTGGGGCCTAAGGAAGGGGTTGGTTTCAGACTGGTTTAAGGTTTGATTGGGGCCTAGGGAAGGGGTTGGTTTCAGACTGGTTTAAGGGTTGATTGGGGCCTAAGGAAGGGGTTGGTTTCAGACTGGTTTAAGGGTTGATTGGGGCCTAGGGAAGGGGTTGGTTTCAGACTGGTTTAAGGATTTGTTGGGGCCTAAGGAAGGGGTTGGTTTCAGACTGGTTTAAGGGTTGATTGGGGCCTAAGGAAGGGGTTGGTTTTAGGGTTGATTGGGGCCTAGGGAAGGGGTTGGTTTCAGACTGGTTTAAGGATTGATTGGGGCCTAAGGAAGGGGTTAACCAGAAATGGGTTGATTGGGACCTAGGGAAGGGGTTGGATTCAGACTGGTTTAAGGGTTGATTGGGGCCTAAGGAAGGGGTTGGTTTCAGACTGGTTTAAGGGTTGATTGGGGCCTAGGGAAGTGGTTGGTTTCAGACTGGTTTAAGGGTTGATTGGGGCCTAAGGAAGGGGTTGGTTTCAGACTGGTTTAAGGGTTGCTTGGGGCCTAGGGAAGGGGTTGGTTTCAGACTGGTTTAAGGGTTGATTGGGGCCTAAGGAAGGGGTTGGTTTCAGACTGGTTTAAGGATTTGTTGGGGCCTAAGGAAGGGGTTGGTTTCAGACTGGTTCAAGGGTTGATTGGGGCCTAAGGAAGGGGTTGGTTTTAGGGTTGATTGGGGCCTAAGGAAGGGGTTGGTTTCAGACTGGTTTAAGGGTTGATTGGGGCCTAGGGAAGGGGTTGGTTTCAGACTGGTTTAAGGGTTGATTGGGGCCTAAGGAAGGGGTTGGTTTCAGACTGGTTTAAGGGTTGATTGGGCCTAGGGAAGGGGTTGGTTTCAGACTGGTTTAAGGATTTCTTGGGGCCTAAGGAAGGGGTTGGTTTCAGACTGGTTTAAGCGATGATTGGGGCCTAAGGAAGGGGTTGGTTTTAGGGTTGATTGGGGCCTAGGGAAGGGGTTGGTTTCAGACTGGTTTAAGGGTTGATTGGGGCCTAAGGAAGGGGTTAACCAGAAGTGGTTTGATTGGGACCTAGGGAAGGGGTTGGTTTCAGACTGGTTTAAGGGTTGATTGGGGCCTAAGGAAGGGGTTAACCAGAAGTGGGTTGATTGGGGCCTAGGGAAGGGGTTGGTTCGGACTGGTTTAAGGGTTGATTGGGGCCTAAGGAAGGGGTTGGTTTCAGACTGGTTTAAGGTTTGATTGGGGCCTAGGGAAGGGGTTGGTTTCAGACTGGTTTAAGGGTTGATTGGGGCCTAAGGAAGGGGTTGGTTTCAGACTGGTTTAAGGGTTGATTGGGGCCTAGGGAAGGGGTTGGTTTCAGACTGGTTTAAGGATTTGTTGGGGCCTAAGGAAGGGGTTGGTTTCAGACTGGTTTAAGGGTTGATTGGGGCCTAAGGAAGGGGTTGGTTTTAGGGTTGATTGGGGCCTAGGGAAGGGGTTGGTTTCAGACTGGTTTAAGGATTGATTGGGGCCTAAGGAAGGGGTTAACCAGAAATGGGTTGATTGGGACCTAGGGAAGGGGTTGGATTCAGACTGGTTTAAGGGTTGATTGGGGCCTAAGGAAGGGGTTGGTTTCAGACTGGTTTAAGGGTTGATTGGGGCCTAGGGAAGTGGTTGGTTTCAGACTGGTTTAAGGGTTGATTGGGGCCTAAGGAAGGGGTTGGTTTCAGACTGGTTTAAGGGTTGCTTGGGGCCTAGGGAAGGGGTTGGTTTCAGACTGGTTTAAGGGTTGATTGGGGCCTAAGGAAGGGGTTGGTTTCAGACTGGTTTAAGGATTTGTTGGGGCCTAAGGAAGGGGTTGGTTTCAGACTGGTTCAAGGGTTGATTGGGGCCTAAGGAAGGGGTTGGTTTTAGGGTTGATTGGGGCCTAGGGAAGGGGTTGGTTTCAGACTGGTTTAAGGGTTGATTAGGGCCTAAGGCAGGGGTTGGTTTCAGACTGGTTTAAGGGTTGCTTGGGGCCTAGGGAAGGGGTTGGTTTCAGACTGGTTTAAGGGTTGATTGGGGCCTAAGGAAGGGGTTGGTTTCAGACTGGTTTAAGAATTTGTTGGGGCCTAAGGAAGGGGTTGGTTTCAGACTGGTTTAAGGGTTGATTGGGGCCTAAGGAAGGGGTTGGTTTTAGGGTTGATTGGGGCCTAGGGAAGGGGTTGGTTTCAGACTGGTTTAAGGGTTGATTGGGGCCTAAGGAAGGGGTTAACCAGAAGTGGTTTTATTGGGACCTAGGGAAGGGGTTGGTTTCAGACTGGTTTAAGGGTTGATTGGGGCCTAAGGAAGGGGTTAACCAGAAGTGGGTTGATTGGGGCCTAGGGAAGGGGTTGGTTCGGACTGGTTTAAGGGTTGATTGGGGCCTAAGGAAGGGGTTGGTTTCAGACTGGTTTAAGGGTTGATTGGGGCCTAGGGAAGGGGTTGGTTTCAGACTGGTTTAAGGGTTGATTGGGGCCTAAGGAAGGGGTTGGTTTCAGACTGGTTTAAGGGTTGATTGGGCCTAGGGAAGGGGTTGGTTTCAGACTGGTTTAAGGATTTCTTGGGGCCTAAGGAAGGGGTTGGTTTCAGACTGGTTTAAGCGATGATTGGGGCCTAAGGAAGGGGTTGGTTTTAGGGTTGATTGGGGCCTAGGGAAGGGGTTGGTTTCAGACTGGTTTAAGGGTTGATTGGGGCCTAAGGAAGGGGTTAACCAGAAGTGGGTTGATTGGGACCTAGGGAAGGGGTTGGTTTCAGACTGGTTTAAGGATTGATTGGGGCCTAAGGAAGGGGTTAACCAGAAGTGGGTTGATTGGGGCCTAGGGAAGGGGTTGGTTCAGACTGGTTTAAGGGTTGATTGGGGCCTAAGGAAGGGGTTGGTTTCAGACTGGTTTAAGGGTTGCTTGGGGCCTAGGGAAGGGGTTGGTTTCAGACTGGTTTAAGGGTTGATTGGGGCCTAAGGAAGGGGTTGGTTTCAGACTGGTTTAAGGGTTGGTTGGGGCCTAAGGAAGGGGTTGGTTTCAGACTGGTTTAAGGATTTGTTGGGGCCTAAGGAAGGGGTTGGTTTCAGACTGGTTTAAGGGTTGATTGGGGCCTAAGGAAGGGGTTGGTTTTAGGGTTGATTGGGGCCTAGGGAAGGGTTTGGTTTCAGACTGGTTTAAGGGTTGATAGGGGCCTAAGGAAGGGGTTAACCAGAAGTGGTTTGATTGGGACCTAGGGAAGGGGTTGGTTTCAGACTGGTTTAAGGGTTGATTGGGGCCTAAGGAAGGGGTTGGTTTCAGACTGGTTTAAGGGTTGATTG
The DNA here is from genome assembly GCF_013265735.2 of Oncorhynchus mykiss. Taxonomy (NCBI): domain Eukaryota; kingdom Metazoa; phylum Chordata; class Actinopteri; order Salmoniformes; family Salmonidae; genus Oncorhynchus; species Oncorhynchus mykiss. The sequence continues at coordinate 1,195,921 of NC_048574.1, forward strand.
GGGCCTAAGGAAGGGGTTGGTTTCAGACTGGTTTAAGGATTTGTTGGGGCCTAAGGAAGGGGTTGGTTTCAGACTGGTTTAAGGGTTGATTGGGGCCTAAGGAAGGGGTTGGTTTTAGGGTTGATTGGGGCCTAGGGAAGGGGTTGGTTTCAGACTGGTTTAAGGGTTGATTGGGGCCTAAGGAAGGGGTTAACCAGAAGTGGTTTGATTGGGACCTAGGGAAGGGGTTGGTTTCAGACTGGTTTAAGGGTTGATGGGGGCCTAAGGAAGAGGTTAACCAGAAGTGGGTTGATTGGGGCCTAGGGAAGGGGTTGGTTCGGACTGGTTTAAGGGTTGATTGGGGCCTAAGGAAGGGGTTGGTTTAAGACTGGTTTAAGGTTTGATTGGGGCCTAGGGAAGGGGTTGGTTTCAGACTGGTTTAAGGGTTGATTGGGGCCTAAGGAAGGGGTTGGTTTCAGACTGGTTTAAGGGTTGATTGGGGCCTAGGGAAGGGGTTGGTTTCAGACTGGTTTAAGGATTTGTTGGGGCCTAAGGAAGGGGTTGGTTTCAGACTGGTTTAAGGGTTGATTGGGGCCTAAGGAAGGGGTTGGTTTTAGGGTTGATTGGGGCCTAGGGAAGGGGTTGGTTTCAGACTGGTTTAAGGGTTGATTGGGGCCTAAGGAAGGGGTTAACCAGAAGTGGGTTGATTGGGACCTAGGGAAGGGGTTGGTTTCAGACTGGTTTAAGGGTTGATTGGGGCCTAAGGAAGGGGTTGGTTTCAGACTGGTTTAAGGGTTGATTGGGGCCTAGGGAAGTGGTTGGTTTCAGACTGGTTTAAGGGTTGATTGGGGCCTAAGGAAGGGGTTGGTTTCAGACTGGTTTAAGGGTTGCTTGGGGCCTAGGGAAGGGGTTGGTTTCAGACTGGTTTAAGGGTTGATTGGGGCCTAAGGAAGGGGTTGGTTTCAGACTGGTTTAAGGATTTGTTGGGGCCTAAGGAAGGGGTTGGTTTCAGACTGGTTTAAGGGTTGATTGGGGCCTAAGGAAGGGGTTGGTTTTAGGGTTGATTGGGGCCTAGGGAAGGGGTTGGTTTCAGACTGGTTTAAGGGTTGATTGGGGCCTAAGGAAGGGGTTGGTTTCAGACTGGTTTAAGGGTTGCTTGGGGCCTAGGGAAGGGGTTGGTTTCAGACTGGTTTAAGGGTTGATTGGGGCCTAAGGAAGGGGTTGGTTTCAGACTGGTTTAAGGATTTGTTGGGGCCTAAGGAAGGGGTTGGTTTCAGACTGGTTTAAGGGTTGATTGGGGCCTAAGGAAGGGGTTGGTTTTAGGGTTGATTGGGGCCTAGGGAAGGGGTTGGTTTCAGACTGGTTTAAGGGTTGATTGGGGCCTAAGGAAGGGGTTGGTTTCAGACTGGTTTAAGGGTTGCTTGGGGCCTAGGGAAGGGGTTGGTTTCAGACTGGTTTAAGGGTTGATTGGGGCCTAAGGAAGGGGTTGGTTTCAGACTGGTTTAAGGGTTGGTTGGGGCCTAAGGAAGGGGTTGGTTTCAGACTGGTTTAAGGATTTGTTGGGGCCTAAGGTAGGGGTTGGTTTCAGACTGGTTTAAGGGTTGATTGGGGCCTAAGGAAGGGGTTGGTTTTAGGGTTGATTGGGGCCTAGGGAAGGGTTTGGTTTCAGACTGGTTTAAGGGTTGATAGGGGCCTAAGGAAGGGGTTAACCAGAAGTGGTTTGATTGGGACCTAGGGAAGGGGTTGGTTTCAGACTGGTTTAAGGGTTGATTGGGGCCTAAGGAAGGGGTTGGTTTCAGACTGGTTTAAGGGTTTATTGGGGCCTAAGGAAGGGGTTGGTTTCAGACTGGTTTAAGGATTTGTTGGGGCCTAAGGAAGGGGTTGGTTTCAGACTGGTTTAAGGGTTGATTGGGGCCTAAGGAAGGGGTTGGTTTTAGGGTTGATTGGGGCCTAGGGAAGGGGTTGGTTTCAGACTGGTTTAAGGGTTGATTGGGGCCTAAGGAAGGGGTTAACCAGAAGTGGTTTGATTGGGACCTAGGGAAGGGGTTGGTTTCAGACTGGTTTAAGGGTTGATTGGGGCCTAAGGAAGAGGTTAACCAGAAGTGGGTTGATTGGGGCCTAGGGAAGGGGTTGGTTCGGACTGGTTTAAGGGTTGATTGGGGCCTAAGGAAGGGGTTGGTTTCAGACTGGTTTAAGGTTTGATTGGGGCCTAGGGAAGGGGTTGGTTTCAGACTGGTTTAAGGGTTGATTGGGGCCTAAGGAAGGGGTTGGTTTCAGACTGGTTTAAGGGTTGATTGGGGCCTAGGGAAGGGGTTGGTTTCAGACTGGTTTAAGGATTTGTTGGGGCCTAAGGAAGGGGTTGGTTTCAGACTGGTTTAAGGGTTGATTGGGGCCTAAGGAAGGGGTTGGTTTTAGGGTTGATTGGGGCCTAGGGAAGGGGTTGGTTTCAGACTGGTTTAAGGGTTGATTGGGGCCTAAGGAAGGGGTTAACCAGAAGTGGGTTGATTGGGACCTAGGGAAGGGGTTGGTTTCAGACTGGTTTAAGGGTTGATTGGGGCCTAAGGAAGGGGTTGGTTTCAGACTGGTTTAAGGGTTGATTGGGGCCTAGGGAAGTGGTTGGTTTCAGACTGGTTTAAGGGTTGATTGGGGCCTAAGGAAGGGGTTGGTTTCAGACTAGTTTAAGGGTTGCTTGGGGCCTAGGGAAGGGGTTGGTTTCAGACTGGTTTAAGGGTTGATTGGGGCCTAAGGAAGGGGTTGGTTTCAGACTGGTTTAAGTATTTGTTGGGGCCTAAGGAAGGGGTTGGTTTCAGACTGGTTTAAGGGTTGATTGGGGCCTAAGGAAGGAGTTGGTTTTAGGGTTGATTGGGGCCTAGGGAAGGGGTTGGTTTCAGACTGGTTTAAGGGTTGATTGGGGCCTAAGGAAGGGGTTGGTTTCAGACTGGTTTAAGGGTTGCTTGGGGCCTAGGGAAGGGGTTGGTTTCAGACTGGTTTAAGGGTTGATTGGGGCCTAAGGAAGGGGTTGGTTTCAGACTGGTTTAAGGATTTGTTGGGGCCTAAGGAAGGGGTTGGTTTCAGACTGGTTTAAGGGTTGATTGGGGCCTAAGGAAGGGGTTGGTTTTAGGGTTGATTGGGGCCTAGGGAAGGGGTTGGTTTCAGACTGGTTTAAGGGTTGATTGGGGCCTAAGGAAGGGGTTAACCAGAAGTGGTTTGATTGGGACCTAGGGAAGGGGTTGGTTTCAGACTGGTTTAAGGGTTGATTGGGGCCTAAGGAAGGGGTTAACCAGAAGTGGGTTGATTGGGGCCTAGGGAAGGGGTTGGTTCGGACTGGTTTAAGGGTTGATTGGGGCCTAAGGAAGGGTTTGGTTTCAGACTGGTTTAAGGGTTGATTGGGGCCTAGGGAAGGGGTTGGTTTCAGACTGGTTTAAGGGTTGATTGGGGCCTAAGGAAGGGGTTGGTTTCAGACTGGTTTAAGGGTTGATTGGGCCTAGGGAAGGGGTTGGTTTCAGACTGGTTTAAGGGTTGATTGGGGCCTAAGGAAGGGGTTAACCAGAAGTGGGTTGATTGGGACCTAGGGAAGGGGTTGGTTTCAGACTGGTTTAAGGATTGATTGGGGCCTAAGGAAGGGGTTAACCAGAAGTGGGTTGATTGGGGCCTAGGGAAGGGGTTGGTTCAGACTGGTTTAAGGGTTGATTGGGGCCTAAGGAAGGGGTTGGTTTCAGACTGGTTTAAGGATTTGTTGGGGCCTAAGGAAGGGGTTGGTTTCAGACTGGTTTAAGGGTTGATTGGGGCCTAAGGAAGGGGTTGGTTTTAGGGTTGATTGGGGCCTAGGGAAGGGGTTGGTTTCAGACTGGTTTAAGGGTTGATTGGGGCCTAAGGAAGGGGTTAACCAGAAGTGGTTTGATTGGGACCTAGGGAAGGGGTTGGTTTCAGACTGGTTTAAGGGTTGATTGGGGCCTAAGGAAGGGGTTAACCAGAAGTGGGTTGATTGGGGCCTAGGGAAGGGGTTGGTTCGGACTGGTTTAAGGGTTGATTGGGGCCTAAGGAAGGGTTTGGTTTCAGACTGGTTTAAGGGTTGATTGGGGCCTAGGGAAGGGGTTGGTTTCAGACTGGTTTAAGGGTTGATTGGGGCCTAAGGAAGGGGTTGGTTTCAGACTGGTTTAAGGGTTGATTGGGCCTAGGGAAGGGGTTGGTTTCAGACTGGTTTAAGGGTTGATTGGGGCCTAAGGAAGGGGTTAACCAGAAGTGGTTTGATTGGGACCTAGGGAAGGGGTTGGTTTCAGACTGGTTTAAGGGTTGATTGGGGCCTAAGGAAGGGGTTAACCAGAAGTGGGTTGATTGGGGCCTAGGGAAGGGGTTGGTTCGGACTGGTTTAAGGGTTGATTGGGGCCTAAGGAATGGGTTGGTTTCAGACTGGTTTAAGGGTTGATTGGGGCCTAGGGAAGGGGTTGGTTTCAGACTGGTTTAAGGGTTGATTGGGGCCTAAGGAAGGGGTTGGTTGCAGACTGGTTTAAGGGTTGATTGGGCCTAGGGAAGGGGTTGGTTTCAGACTGGTTTAAGGGTTGATTGGGGCCTAAGGAAGGGGTTAACCAGAAGTGGGTTGATTGGGACCTAGGGAAGGGGTTGGTTTCAGACTGGTTTAAGGATTGATTGGGGCCTAAGGAAGGGGTTAACCAGAAGTGGGTTGATTGGGGCCTAGGGAAGGGGTTGGTTCAGACTGGTTTAAGGGTTGATTGGGGCCTAAGGAAGGGGTTGGTTTCAGACTGGTTTAAGGGTTGCTTGGGGCCTAGGGAAGGGGTTGGTTTCAGACTGGTTTAAGGGTTGATTGGGGCCTAAGGAAGGGGTTGGTTTCAGACTGGTTTAAGGGTTGGTTGGGGCCTAAGGAAGGGGTTGGTTTCAGACTGGTTTAAGGATTTGTTGGGGCCTAAGGAAGGGGTTGGTTTCAGACTGGTTTAAGGGTTGATTGGGGCCTAAGGAAGGGGTTGGTTTTAGGGTTGATTGGGGCCTAGGGAAGGGTTTGGTTTCAGACTGGTTTAAGGGTTGATAGGGGCCTAAGGAAGGGGTTAACCAGAAGTGGTTTGATTGGGACCTAGGGAAGGGGTTGGTTTCAGACTGGTTTAAGGGTTGATTGGGGCCTAAGGAAGGGGTTGGTTTCAGACTGGTTTAAGGGTTGATTGGGGCCTAAGGAAGGGGTTGGTTTCAGACTGGTTTAAGGATTTGTTGGGGCCTAAGGAAGGGGTTGGTTTCAGACTGGTTTAAGGGTTGATTGGGGCCTAAGGAAGGGGTTGGTTTTAGGGTTGATTGGGGCCTAGGGAAGGGGTTGGTTTCAGACTGGTTTAAGGGTTGATTGGGGCCTAAGGAAGGGGTTAACCAGAAGTGGTTTGATTGGGACCTAGGGAAGGGGTTGGTTTCAGACTGGTTTAAGGGTTGATTGGGGCCTAAGGAAGAGGTTAACCAGAAGTGGGTTGATTGGGGCCTAGGGAAGGGGTTGGTTCGGACTGGTTTAAGGGTTGATTGGGGCCTAAGGAAGGGGTTGGTTTCAGACTGGTTTAAGGTTTGATTGGGGCCTAGGGAAGGGGTTGGTTTTAGACTGGTTTAAGGGTTGATTGGGGCCTAAGGAAGGGGTTGGTTTCAGACTGGTTTAAGGGTTGATTGGGGCCTAGGGAAGGGGTTGGTTTCAGACTGGTTTAAGGATTTGTTGGGGCCTAAGGAAGGGGTTGGTTTCAGACTGGTTTAAGGGTTGATTGGGGCCTAAGGAAGGGGTTGGTTTTAGGGTTGATTGGGGCCTAGGGAAGGGGTTGGTTTCAGACTGGTTTAAGGGTTGATTGGGGCCTAAGGAAGGGGTTAACCAGAAGTGGGTTGATTGGGGCCTAGGGAAGGGGTTGGTTCGGACTGGTTTAAGGGTTGATTGGGGCCTAAGGAAGGGGTTGGTTTCAGACTGGTTTAAGGGTTGATTGGGGCCTAGGGAAGTGGTTGGTTTCAGACTGGTTTAAGGGTTGATTGGGGCCTAAGGAAGGGGTTGGTTTCAGGCTGGTTTAAGGGTTGATTGGGGCCTAAGGAAGGGGTTGGTTTCAGACTGGTTTAAGGGTTGATTGGGGCCTAAGGAAGGGGTTGGTTTCAGACTGGTTTAAGGGTTGATTGGGGCCTAAGGAAGGGGTTGGTTTCAGACTGGTTTAAGGATTTGTTGGGGCCTAAGGAAGGGGTTGGTTTCAGACTGGTTTAAGGGTTGATTGGGGCCTAAGGAAGGGGTTGGTTTTAGGGTTTATTGGGGCCTAGGGAAGGGTTTGGTTTCAGACTGGTTTAAGGGTTGATAGGGGCCTAAGGAAGGGGTTAACCAGAAGTGGTTTGATTGGGACCTAGGGAAGGGGTTGGTTTCAGACTGGTTTAAGGGTTGATTGGGGCCTAAGGAAGGGGTTGGTTTCAGACTGGTTTAAGGGTTGATTGGGGCCTAAGGAAGGGGTTGGTTTCAGACTGGTTTAAGGATTTGTTGGGGCCTAAGGAAGGGGTTGGTTTCAGACTGGTTTAAGGGTTGATTGGGGCCTAAGGAAGGGGTTGGTTTTAGGGTTGATTGGGGCCTAGGGAAGGGGTTGGTTTCAGACTGGTTTAAGGGTTGATTGGGGCCTAAGGAAGGGGTTAACCAGAAGTGGTTTGATTGGGACCTAGGGAAGGGGTTGGTTTCAGACTGGTTTAAGGGTTGATTGGGGCCTAAGGAAGAGGTTAACCAGAAGTGGGTTGATTGGGGCCTAGGGAAGGGGTTGGTTCGGACTGGTTTAAGGGTTGATTGGGGCCTAAGGAAGGGGTTGGTTTCAGACTGGTTTAAGGTTTGATTGGGGCCTAGGGAAGGGGTTGGTTTCAGACTGGTTTAAGGGTTGATTGGGGCCTAAGGAAGGGGTTGGTTTCAGACTGGTTTAAGGGTTGATTGGGGCCTAGGGAAGGGGTTGGTTTCAGACTGGTTTAAGGATTTGTTGGGGCCTAAGGAAGGGGTTGGTTTCAGACTGGTTTAAGGGTTGATTGGGGCCTAAGGAAGGGGTTGGTTTTAGGGTTGATTGGGGCCTAGGGAAGGGTTTGGTTTCAGACTGGTTTAAGGGTTGATAGGGGCCTAAGGAAGGGGTTAACCAGAAGTGGTTTGATTGGGACCTAGGGAAGGGGTTGGTTTCAGACTGGTTTAAGGGTTGATTGGGGCCTAAGGAAGGGGTTGGTTTCAGACTGGTTTAAGGGTTGATTGGGGCCTAAGGAAGGGGTTGGTTTCAGACTGGTTTAAGGATTTGTTGGGGCCTAAGGAAGGGGTTGGTTTCAGACTGGTTTAAGGGTTGATTGGGGCCTAAGGAAGGGGTTGGTTTTAGGGTTGATTGGGGCCTAGGGAAGGGGTTGGTTTCAGACTGGTTTAAGGGTTGATTGGGGCCTAAGGAAGGGGTTAACCAGAAGTGGTTTGATTGGGACCTAGGGAAGGGGTTGGTTTCAGACTGGTTTAAGGGTTGATTGGGGCCTAAGGAAGAGGTTAACCAGAAGTGGGTTGATTGGGGTCTAGGGAAGGGGTTGGTTCGGACTGGTTTAAGGGTTAATTGGGGCCTAAGGAAGGGGTTGGTTTCAGACTGGTTTAAGGTTTGATTGGGGCCTAGGGAAGGGGTTGGTTTCAGACTGGTTTAAGGGTTGATTGGGGCCTAAGGAAGGGGTTGGTTTCAGACTGGTTTAAGGGTTGATTGGGGCCTAGGGAAGGGGTTGGTTTCAGACTGGTTTAAGGATTTGTTGGGGCCTAAGGAAGGGGTTGGTTTCAGACTGGTTTAAGGGTTGATTGGGGCCTAAGGAAGGGGTTGGTTTTAGGGTTGATTGGGGCCTAGGGAAGGGGTTGGTTTCAGACTGGTTTAAGGGTTGATTGGGGCCTAAGGAAGGGGTTAACCAGAAGTGGGTTGATTGGGACCTAGGGAAGGGGTTGGTTTCAGACTGGTTTAAGGGTTGATTGGGGCCTAAGGAAGGGGTTGGTTTCAGACTGGTTTAAGGGTTGATTGGGGCCTAGGGAAGTGGTTGGTTTCAGACTGGTTTAAGGGTTGATTGGGGCCTAAGGAAGGGGTTAACCAGAAGTGGTTTGATTGGGACCTAGGGAAGGGGTTGGTTTCAGACTGGTTTAAGGGTTGATTGGGGCCTAAGGAAGGGGTTAACCAGAAGTGGGTTGATTGGGGCCTAGGGAAGGGGTTGGTTCGGACTGGTTTAAGGGTTGATTGGGGCATAAGGAAGGGGTTGGTTTCAGACTGGTTTAAGGTTTGATTGGGGCCTAGGGCAGGGGTTGGTTTCAGACTGGTTTAAGGGTTGATTGGGGCCTAAGGAAGGGGTTGGTTTCAGACTGGTTTAAGGGTTGATTGGGCCTAGGGAAGGGGTTGGTTTCAGACTGGTTTAAGGATTTCTTGGGGCCTAAGGAAGGGGTTGGTTTCAGACTGGTTTAAGCGATGATTGGGGCCTAAGGAAGGGGTTGGTTTTAGGGTTGATTGGGCCCTAGGGAAGGGGTTGGTTTCAGACTGGTTTAAGGGTTGATTGGGGCCTAAGGAAGGGATTAACCAGAAGTGGGTTGATTGGGACCTAGGGAAGGGGTTGGTTTCAGACTGGTTTAAGGATTGATTGGGGCCTAAGGAAGGGGTTAACCAGAAGTGGGTTGATTGGGGCCTAGGGAAGGGGTTGGTTCAGACTGGTTTAAGGGTTGATTGGGGCCTAAGGAAGGGGTTGGTTTCAGACTGGTTTAAGGGTTGCTTGGGGCCTAGGGAAGGGGTTGGTTTCAGACTGGTTTAAGGGTTGATTGGGGCCTAAGGAAGGGGTTGGTTTCAGACTGGTTTAAGGGTTGGTTGGGGCCTAAGGAAGGGGTTGGTTTCAGACTGGTTTAAGGATTTGTTGGGGCCTAAGGAAGGGGTTGGTTTCAGACTGGTTTAAGGGTTGATTGGGGCCTAAGGAAGGGGTTGGTTTTAGGGTTGATTGGGGCCTAGGGAAGGGTTTGGTTTCAGACTGGTTTAAGGGTTGATAGGGGCCTAAGGAAGGGGTTAACCAGAAGTGGTTTGATTGGGACCTAGGGAAGGGGTTGGTTTCAGACTGGTTTAAGGGTTGATTGGGGCCTAAGGAAGGGGTTGGTTTCAGACTGGTTTAAGGGTTGATTGGGGCCTAAGGAAGGGGTTGGTTTCAGACTGGTTTAAGGATTTGTTGGGGCCTAAGGAAGGGGTTGGTTTCAGACTGGTTTAAGGGTTGATTGGGGCCTAAGGAAGGGGTTGGTTTTAGGGTTGATTGGGGCCTAGGGAAGGGGTTGGTTTCAGACTGGTTTAAGGGTTGATTGGGGCCTAAGGAAGGGGTTAACCAGAAGTGGTTTGATTGGGACCTAGGGAAGGGGTTGGTTTCAGACTGGTTTAAGGGTTGATTGGGGCCTAAGGAAGAGGTTAACCAGAAGTGGGTTGATTGGGGCCTAGGGAAGGGGTTGGTTCGGACTGGTTTAAGGGTTGATTGGGGCCTAAGGAAGGGGTTGGTTTCAGACTGGTTTAAGGTTTGATTGGGGCCTAGGGAAGGGGTTGGTTTCAGACTGGTTTAAGGGTTGATTGGGGCCTAAGGAAGGGGTTGGTTTCAGACTGGTTTAAGGGTTGATTGGGGCCTAGGGAAGGGGTTGGTTTCAGACTGGTTTAAGGATTTGTTGGGGCCTAAGGAAGGGGTTGGTTTCAGACTGGTTTAAGGGTTGATTGGGGCCTAAGGAAGGGGTTGGTTTTAGGGTTGATTGGGGCCTAGGGAAGGGGTTGGTTTCAGACTGGTTTAAGGGTTGATTGGGGCCTAAGGAAGGGGTTAACCAGAAGTGGGTTGATTGGGGCCTAGGGAAGGGGTTGGTTCGGACTGGTTTAAGGGTTGATTGAGGCCTAAGGAAGGGGTTGGTTTCAGACTGGTTTAAGGGTTGATTGGGGCCTAGGGAAGTGGTTGGTTTCAGACTGGTTTAAGGGTTGATTGGGGCCTAAGGAAGGGGTTGGTTTCAGACTGGTTTAAGGGTTGGTTGGGGCCTAAGGAAGGGGTTGGTTTCAGACTGGTTTAAGGGTTGATTGGGGCCTAAGGAAGGGGTTGGTTTCAGACTGGTTTAAGGGTTGATTGGGGCCTAAGGAAGGGGTTGGTTTTAGGGTTGATTGGGGCCTAGGGAAGGGGTTGGTTTCAGACTGGTTTAAGGGTTGATTGGGGCCTAAGGAAGGGGTTAACCAGAAGTGGGTTGATTGGGACCTAGGGAAGGGGTTGGTTTCAGACTGGTTTAAGGGTTGATTGGGGCCTAAGGAAGGGGTTAACCAGAAGTGGGTTGATTGGGGCCTAGGGAAGGGGTTGGTTCAGACTGGTTTAAGGGTTGATTGGGGCCTAAGGAAGGGGTTGGTTTCAGACTGGTTTAAGGGTTGCTTGGGGCCTAGGGAAGGGGTTGGTTTCAGACTGGTTTAAGGGTTGATTGGGGCCTAGGGAAGGGGTTGGTTTCAGACTGGTTTAAGGGTTGATTGGGGCCTAGGGAAGTGGTTGGTTTCAGACTGGTTGAAGAGTTGATTGGGGCCTAAGGAAGTGGTTGGTTTCCGACTGGTTTAAGGGTTGATTTGGGCCTAGGGAAGGGGTTGGTTTCAGACTGGTTGAAGAGTTGATTGGGGCCTAAGGAAGTGGTTGGTTTCCGACTGGTTTAAGGGTTGTTGGGGCCTAGGGAAGTGGTTATAGCAGGGACCATCAACTTTCAGCCGTGGGACAATTTATTTTATTGAGCGGATGGCCATTGGCCGGAACATAATTACAAATCATTTGATAAAATATCTTTTCACATACACCATGTGTGTACAAAACATTAGGAACACCTTCCTAATATTGAGTCGCACCCCCTTTTTCCCTCAGAACAACATCAGTTTGTCGGGGCATGGACTCTACAAGGTGTGGGAAGTGTTCCACAGGGATGCTGGCTCATGTTGACTCCAACGCTTCCCACAGTTGTGTCAAGTTGGCTGGATGTCCTTTGGGTGGTGGACCATTCTTGATACACACAGGAAACTGTTGAGTGTGGAAAAATCCAGCAGCGTTGCAGTTCTTGACACACACAGCACCTACCATACCTGTTCAAAGGCACTTTATCTTGCCCATTCACCCTCTCATGGCACACACACACAATTCATACCTTAATAATCATAGGTTTCACCTGGTCAATCTGTCATGGAAAGAACAGGTGTTCCTAATGTTTTGTACACTCAATTTCTTTATTGTACTTTGGAGCTGATTTCCATAATTAAAATGACTTGGAGCTGATTTGCTGGTGTTTAACCAGGACACAGGTTTCGCTAGGTTCCGGTGTTTAACCAGGACACAGGTTCCGGTGTTTAACCAGGACACAGGTTCCGCTAGGTTGCGGTGTTTAACCAGGACACAGGTTCCGCTAGGTTCCGGTGTTTAACCAGGACACAGGTTCTGCTAGGTTGCGGTGTTTAACCAGGACACAGGTTCTGCTAGGTTGCGGTGTTTAACCAGGACACAGGTTCCGCTAGGTTCTGGTGTTTATCCAGGACACAGGTTCCGCTAGGTTCTGGTGTTTATCCAGGACACAGGTTCCGCTAGGTTCTGGTGTTTAACCAGGACAGAGGTTCCGCTAGGTTCTGGTGTTTATCCAGGACACAGGTTCCGCTAGGTTCTGGTGTTTAACCAGGACAGAGGTTCCGCTAGGTTCTGGTGTTTATCCAGGACACAGGTTCCGCTAGGTTCTGGTGTTTATCCAGGACACAGGTTCCGCTAGGTTCTGGTGTTTATCCAGGACACAGGTTCCGCTAGGTTCTGGTGTTTGTCCAGGACACAGGTTCCGCTAGGTTCTGGTGTTTGTCCAGGACACAGGTTCCGCTAGGTTCTGGTGTTTATCCAGGACACAGGTTCCGCTAGGTTCTGGTGTTTAACCAGGACAGAGGTTCCGGTGTTTAAAGTTGTTTTGCTCAGAAGAATCACCCTCGGGCCAAATTTTTATATGGGAAGAGGGGGTAGTTTGGGCAGTGTCTATGGGAAGAGGTGGTAGAGGGGGGGGGGGGGTAGTTTGGGCAGTGTCTATGGGAAGAGGTGGTAGAGGGGGGGGGGGGGGGGGTAGTTTGGGCAGTGTCTATGGGAAGAGGTGGTGGGGGGGGGGGTAGTTTGGGCAGTGTCTATGGGAAGAGGTGGTAGAGGGGGGGGTAGTTTGGGCAGTGTCTATGGGAAGAGGTGGTGGGGGGGGGGGGGTAGTTTGGGCAGTGTCTATGGGAAGAGGTGGTAGAGGGGGGGGGGGGGTAGTTTGGGCAGTGTCTATGGGAAGAGGTGGTGGTTAGCTACCTTCAGGGAACTGTATGTTTCTGACCTGGTTTGTGGGGGGCACAGAGTCCCTCTTCCTCGTCTGTTACCACGGTGATTGTGGATGTGCACAGACTCTCCTCTTCAGCTGTGGGGTCAACAACCAGTATAGAGCTACACAGGACAGATACCACCACTATAGAGCTACACAGGACAGATACAACCAGTATAGAGCTACACAGGACAGATACAACCAGTATAGAGCTACACAGGACAGATACAACCAGTATAGAGCTACACAGGACAGATACAACCAGTATAGAGCTACACAGGACAGATACAACCCATATAGAGCTACACAGGACAGATACCACTGCTATAGAGCTACACAGGACAGATACCACCAGTATAGAGCTACACAGGACAGATACAACCAGTATAGAGCTACACAGGACAGATACAACCAGTATAGAGCTACACAGGACAGATACAACCAGTATAGAGCTACACAGGACAGATACCACCGCTATAGAGCTACACAGGACAGATACCACCGCTATAGAGCTACACAGGACAGATACAACCAGTATAGAGCTACACAGGACAGATACCACCAGTATAGAGCTACACAGGACAGATACAACCAGTATAGAGCTACACAGGACAGATACAACCCATATAGAGCTACACAGGACAGATACCACTGCTATAGAGCTACACAGGACAGATACCACCGCTATATAGCTACACAGGACAGATACCACCAGTATAGAGCTACACAGGACAGATACCACCAGTATAGAGCTACACAGGACAGATACCACCAGTATAGAGCTACACAGGACAGATACAACCAGTATAGAGCTACACAGGACAGATACCACCGCTATAGAGCTACACAGGACAGATACCACCGCTATAGAGCTACACAGGACAGATACCACCGCTATAGAGCTACACAGGACAGATACAACACTGTTACAACCACAGTATACATATCTATGGTTAAAACTCACATCATCATAAGTCCATGGTAAAGGTTTCAATGGGCTTCCTCTTCTATGGATGGAAATGGGTCCGTCCTGAGTGACGGGGTGAATGGAAGGAAGATACTTACTCATCAACACACAGCGAAGGAGGCCCCTACAGGGTGTTCAGAACTCTGCTGTTCTCCTGGTTAACCGTCACCTCGGGGAGACGAGCTGTGAGGCAGAGGAGAAAACAACATGGGACAACGGGAACACTACGTACTCAAGTCATTTTTACCCTGATTTAATCAGGAATGCCTCACGACTGTCTGGTTTTCTGAGCGAGGTTATAATCACGAGGTCAGTTCTATTTCATTCAAATGAACCGCTCTACTTTCTTCCATGCTGTGGCATTCTTCTCTGAGATGGGAGAGCACAACACATCTAATGTATAGATGGGAGAGCACAACACAGCTAATGTATAGATGGGAGAGCACAACACATCTAATGTATAGATGGGAGAGAACAACACATCTAATGTATAGATGGGAGAGCACAACACAGCTAATGTATAGATGGGAGAGCACAACACAGCTAATGTATAGATGGGAGAGCACAACACAACACATCCAATGTATAGATGGGAGAGCACAGCACATCTAATGTATAGATGGGAGAGCACAACACATCTAATGTATAGATGGGAGAGCACAGCACATCTAATGTATAGATGGGAGAGCACAACACAGCTAATGTATAGATGGGAGAGCACAGCACATCTAATGTATAGATGGGAGAGCACAACACAGCTAATGTATAGATGGGAGAGCACAACACAATGCATCTAATGTATAGATGGGAGAGCACAACACAGCACATCTAATGTATAGATGGGAGAGCACAGCACATCTAATGTATAGATGGGAGAGCACAGCACATCTAATGTATAGATGGGAGAGCACAGCACATCTAATGTATAGATGGGAGAGCACAGCACATCTAATGTATAGATGGGAGAGCACAACACAATGCATCTAATGTATAGATGGGAGAGCACAACACATCTAATGTATAGATGGGAGAGAACAACACATCTAATGTATAGATGGAGAGCACAACACAGCTAATGTATAGATGGGAGAGCACAACACAGCTAATGTATAGATGGGAGAGCACAACACAGCTAATGTATAGATGGGAGAGCACAACACAACACATCTAATGTATAGATGGGAGAGCACAACACAGCTAATGTATAGATGGGAGAGAACAACACATCTAATGTATAGATGGGAGAGCACAACACAGCTAATGTATAGATGGGAGAGCACAACACAACACATCTAATGTATAGATGGGAGAGCACAACACAGCTAATGTATAGATGGGAGAGCACAACACAGCTAATGTATAGATGGGAGAGAACAACACATCTAATGTATAGATGGAGAGCACAACACAGCTAATGTATAGATGGGAGAGCACAACACAGCTAATGTATAGATGGGAGAGAACAACACATCTAATGTATAGATGGAGAGCACAACATAGCTAATGTATAGATGGGAGAGCACAACACAGCTAATGTATAGATGGGAGAGCACAACACAACACATCTAATGTATAGATGGGAGAGCACAGCACATCTAATGTATAGATGGGAGAGCACAGCACATCTAATGTATAGATGGGAGAGCACAACACAGCTAATGTATAGATGGGAGAGCACAACACAATGCATCTAATGTATAGATGGGAGAGCACAACACAGCACATCTAATGTATAGATGGGAGAGCACAGCACATCTAATGTATAGATGGGAGAGCACAGCACATCTAATGTATAGATGGGAGAGCACAGCACATCTAATGTATAGATGGGAGAGCACAGCACATCTAATGTATAGATGGGAGAGCACAGCACATCTAATGTATAGATGGGAGAGCACAACACAGCTAATGTATAGATGGGAGAGCACAACACAATGCATCTAATGTATAGATGGGAGAGCACAACACAGCACATCTAATGTATAGATGGGAGAGCACAGCACATCTAATGTATAGATGGGAGAGCACAGCACATCTAATGTATAGATGGGAGAGCACAGCACATCTAATGTATAGATGGGAGAGCACAGCACATCTAATGTATAGATGGGAGAGCACAACACAATGCATCTAATGTATAGATGGGAGAGCACAGCACATCTAATGTATAGATGGGAGAGCACAACACATCTAATGTATAGATGGGAGAGAACAACACATCTAATGTATAGATGGAGAGCACAACACAGCTAATGTATAGATGGGAGAGCACAACACAGCTAATGTATAGATGGGAGAGCACAACACAGCTAATGTATAGATGGGAGAGCACAACACAATGCATCTAATGTATAGATGGGAGAGCACAACACAACACATCTAATGTATAGATGGGAGAGCACAACACAGCTAATGTATAGATGGGAGAGAACAACACATCTAATGTATAGATGGAGAGCACAACACAGCTAATGTATAGATGGGAGAGCACAACACAGCTAATGTATAGATGGGAGAGAACAACACATCTAATGTATAGATGGAGAGCACAACACAGCTAATGTATAGATGGGAGAGCACAACACAGCTAATGTATAGATGGGAGAGCACAACACAACACATCTAATGTATAGATGGGAGAGCACAGCATATCTAATGTATAGATGGGAGAGCACAGCACATCTAATGTATAGATGGGAGAGCACAACACAGCTAATGTATAGATGGGAGAGCACAGCAAGCCCCTTGTATCTGTAATGTCAGCAGGTCTCACCGCTCTTAAGAGCAGCCAGCAGGGCGATGAGACAGGCATCCAACGTGTTATCATAGTGGTCCAGACACACGGTGTCACGGTACAGAGCCCAGCACAGCAGAGCCAAGTATCAGAATCACAGCTGAGAAGCACAATCAATACCAGTCAATCTGAGGGCGTTGCCTACAGTAAAATCAAATTGTATTTGTCACGTGCAGAATACAACTTCATTTTTTAAATTGAACCTTTATTTAAGATACATTCATTCAGATTTAAAATCTCTTTTTCAAGAGCGTCCTGGCCAAGATAGGCAGCACCAAGTCAATACAAAAATTACAGACAGACAACATGAAAAACTACAAGTAATCTAGTAAAAACCATAGAATTCACAAGATTATAAAACAGAAAATTAAAAACATTGACAGGTCAGGGAATCAGCCTCAAGATCCTTCATCAGTGATTTAAAAACACCAATCGGGACAAGTTCTTCCAGTTTAAAAGTATTTTGTAAGGCGTTCCAAGACGGTGGCGCAGAGGACATAAAAGCCCTTTTACCAAATTCAGTTCGGACATTTGGAACAGTTAGCGGGATAAAGTCCAGCAAACGAAGAGACGACCCACCACATTTCTGAACAAAAAAATGGCCAAATAAAAAGGTAGTAAACCCAAAATGGCTTTGTAAATAAAAGTATACCAGTGCCTGAGCCTACGCATGACTAGAGAAGGCCAGCCAACCCTGGTATACAAAGTGCAGTGGTGCGTAAAGGTTTTGCAGTTTAAAATAAATCTCAAAGTGCCATGGTAAAGAGTGTCAATTGATTTCAAACACTGAGCGGAAGCATTCATATATAAAATATCCTCATAGTCTAGTAAAGGCATAAATGTAGCCGATACTAGCCTCCTGGCTTCAAAAGAAAAACAGGCCTTATTCCTAAAATAAATCCCAATTTCAGCTTCATTTTTTTTGTAAGATGTTGAATATGCAATTTAAAAGAGAAGCCGTCATCAATTAAAATTCCAAGATATTTACATGAGGTTACAACCTCAATCTCCTTGCCCTGTCAGGTAGTAATAGGTGAAAGGTTCAGAGGTCTAGAGAGAGAGAGAGAGGAGGTGGAGGAGGAGAGAGAGAGAGAGAGAGAGAGGAGGCGGAGGAGGAGAGAGAGAGAGGAGGTGGAGGGGTAGAGAGAGAGGAGGCGGAGGAGGAGAGAGAGAGGAGGTGGAAGGGTAGAGAGAGAGGAGGCGGAGGAGGAGAGAGGGGAGGCGGAGGAGGAGAGAGAGAGGAGGTGGAGGGGTAGAGAGAGAGGAGGCGGAGGAGAGAGAGAGGAGGCGGAGGAGGAGAGAGGGGAGGCGGAGAGGGGAGGCGGAGGAGGAGAGAGAGGGGAGGTGGAGAGAGAGAGGACGCGGAGGAGAGAGAGAGAGGAGGTGGAGGAGGAGGGAGAGGAGGTGAAGGGGTAGAGAGGGTTCAGAGATAGTGTGTGTCGGGGGAAAGATTGAATGAGAAGGACCCCTTTGTTTGTAAGGGTAGTAAAGAACCTACATTCATCACTGTGGATCATGTCTACTTGAGTGTTGATCCTAGTTCTTCTACTCACCTATATTCAATGTAGTGGTTCTGAATTCACCCAGCTCCCTTCCATCAGGCCTGCAGTTCTCTTTCTGCAGATAACAATAACCCCCTCAAGTTACTCTCGTAGTACCATCACGTTCAGGGCATCCTATTCTAGCAGTCAACGTAACGTGTGTCAACATCACACTGGCAGGTGGAAAGTAGAATACTTGTAGAGAAGATACCACTCTGCCGTTGCACTGGTTTACACTGAGCTGTACCTCAGCCATTTTGGAATGTGTCAACCCATCAGTCCCTTTGTTGTTCAACGTAACTGTGGTTTACTGCTAGCATGAGGACAAAAGGAACGTTTTCAGAGAAAACTAACAGTATTTCAATGTAGCGATGATTACGTTCTGTCCTCAGTGCAGCTCTGTGTTAACATGCGTAACGGTACGGTCGTATCTTCTGGCAAGTTCAATACAAGTAACAACCAATGTGATTTATATATGCAGTACTCACCATATAACTACTGTGGTATTCCAAGGGCTCGGCAGTTCTGATGAAAATTATTAAAGTAGTTGGTAAACTAGAATTACCTGATTTTAATTAATGTCCACTTTCAAAGAAGCTAGATTACAAGTAGCCGGGTTAGTTGTTAGAGAGTGAATCTGCATCGGATGCTAGAAAGCGTAAACATTATTAACCTGCGTGTCAAACAAACCACTCTTCATTGGGATCAGAATAGTTTATCATATCGGAAAAATCTGACAACTTCTGACAGTTCATGTACATTGTTAATACTGTAACGACCCTGGGTTTATAAGCGCGGAAATCGACCCTGCAGTCGATAGCGCGCCGGACCACGGGCTCGAAGGTCGAGGGTTCGAGACCTGCTCACTGCTGTTTCATTACAATACTCTAGATTAGTTTAATGAATGCAAAAAAATAACTTGTGAAAGTTCCCGTGCTATCAATTCACATTTTACACCTTGAAATCGTTTGTTTTAAAGAAGATGTAAGTAAACCGTAAAGAATATGTTTTCGCACACATTTCACCCTCCAAGCCAGCAAGGGGTCGTAGTTTTATTAGATGTAAGAAAACGGAATCGCTTTGGTCCGTCTTGTACCTGTTTAATGTAGTTTTCTGCACGGATTTATTTCCACTTCGGTGTTTCTCTGCGACTGGAAGTAAACTTCAACCCGTATTATAAACCTCAGTGGATACGCTACCTACAATAATCGAAATATAAAACACAGTCTTTGCCTCGTCCTCCAAACAGTCTTTTAACACGGAACGGTACAGATCCGCTGCTGTGTTGGAATGGAGGAATGGAACACAGTGGATTGTCTTCACTGTCAGATCGCACTGGCTGCTTTGATCGTGGTAAGTGTGTTACACTGCAGCGTTTGTATAGCAGGCTATGGCGTGTTGTTCATGTCAGTCTGTAGTAGCCTGCCTTGTCATTCCTTATAACAGGTTGCTGAACTATCAGAAAGAGGAAAGAGGGCCCTTCTGCGTGCCTCCCAATCAATTCATCAATCATAGCGTTGAATACTTTCCCATGTAATATTTCTAAATGTCTCTGTTTACATATTGACAAAAAGATAGGTCTGTTTTGGTTCCATTGATTCTAACCATCTTTATTTAACCTTTTATTTAACTCGGCAAATCAGTTAAGAACAAATTCTTATTTACAATGACAGCCTAGGAACAGTGGGTTAACTGCCTTGTTCAGGGGCTGAACGACAGATTTTTACCTTGGGGAATCGGGGATTCAATCTAGCAACCTTACTGTTACTGGCCAAATGCTCTAACCTCTAGGCTACCTGCCAACCCTGATCTAGAACAATCTAGAACCTGAATCTCAGCACTGTTGTGGTCCTGTTTTGCTGGTAGCCCATCTGAGTGCTGGTGGACCTGAAGCGTCATGAGAAGGAGAAGTACTTCCTGACGGCAGCCGGAGAGACGGAGCCGTTCCCCAGCCACAGCTCCTTGAAACTGTCCGTGGTTGTGCCTGCTTACAACGAAGAGTCACGAAGTCAGTGAGTGGGTTGGCACACAGATAAACAGTGATCGAGAGAGAGTGGCAGACAGACAGCTAGACAGTCTGGCAGACAGACAGCTAGACAGTCTGGCAGACATACAGCTAGACAGTCTGGCAGACATACAGCTAGACAGTCTGGCAGACATACAGCTAGACAGTCTGGCAGGCAGACAGCTAGACAGTCTGGCAGATAGACAGCTAGACAGTCTGGCAGACAGACAGCTAGACAGTCTGGCAGACAGACAGCTAGACAGTCTGGCAGACAGACAGCTAGACAGTCTGGCAGACAGACAGCTAGACAGGCTGGCAGACAGACAGCTACACAGGCTGGCAGACAGACAGCTAGACAGGCTGGCAGGCTGAGAGACAGAGAGAGACTGAGACAGAGAGAGACTGAGAGAGAGAGAGACACAGAGAGAGAGACACAGAGAGAGAGAGAGACAGAGAGAGAGAGACACAGAGAGGGAGACACAGAGAGGGAGACACAGAGAGGGAGACACAGAGAGGGAGACAGAGAGGGAGACAGAGAGGGAGACAGAGAGGGAGACAGAGAGAGAGACTGAGAGAGCGAGACACAGAGAGAGAGACACAGAGAGAGAGACAGAGAGAGAGACACAGAGAGAGACACTGAGAGAGAGAGACACTGAGAGAGAGAGACACTGAGAGAGAGAGACACTGAGAGAGAGAGACACTGAGAGAGAGACACAGAGAGAGAGAGAGACACAGAGAGAGCGACACAGAGAGAGAGACACAGAGAGAGACACAGAGAGAGACACAGGGAGAGAGACACAGGGAGAGAGAGAGACACAAAGAGAGAGAGAGACACAGAGAGAGAGAGATACACAGAGAGAGACACAGAGAGTGAGAGACAGTGGTAGTCTAGTGTTTAGTGTAGGGGGGGGGGGCAGGTAGCCTAGTAGTTAGAGTGTAGGGGGGGGGGGGGGCAGGTAGGCTAGTGGTTAGAGTGTAGGGGGGGCAGGGTAGTCTAGTGGTTAGAGTGTAGGGGGGGTAGTCTAGTGGTTAGAGTGTAAGAGGGGCAGGTAGTTTAGTGGTTAGAGTGTAGTCTAGTGGTTACAGTATAGGGGGGGCAGGGTAGTCTAGTGGTTAGAGTGTCCAACCAACGTTATGATACCTACTGTACTGGAGTGTCCCCACCTGTCCAACCAGCGTTATGATACCTACTGTACTGGAGTGTCCCCACCCCCCACCTGTCCAACCAACGTTATGGTACCTACTGTACTGGAGTGTCCCCACCTGTCCAACCAACGTTATGATACCTACTGTACTGGAGTGTCCCCACTTCCCACCTGTCCAACCAACGTTATGATACCTACTGTACTGGAGTGTCCCCACCTGTCCAACCAGCGTTATGATACCTACTGTACTGGAGTGTCCCCACCCCCCACCTGTCCAACCAACGTTATGGTACCTACTGTACTGGAGTGTCCCCACCTGTCCAACCAACGTTATGATACCTACTGTACTGGAGTGTCCCCACTTCCCACCTGTCCAACCAACGTTATGATACCTACTGTACTGGAGTGTCCCCACCTGTCCAACCAACGTTATGATACCTACTGTACTGGAGTGTCCCCACCCCCCACCTGTCCAACCAATGTTATGATACCTACTGTACTGGAGTGTCCCCACCTGTCCAACCATGTTATGATACCTACTGTACTGGAGTGTCCCCACCTGTCCAACCAACATTATGATACCTACTGTACTGGAGTGTCCCCACTTCCCACCTGTCCAACCAACGTTATGGTATCTACTGTACTGGAGTGTCCCCACTTCCCACCTGTCCAACCAACGTTATGGTACCTACTGTACTGGAGTGTCCCCACCTCCCACCTGTCCAACCAACGTAATGATACCTACTGTACTGGAGTGTCCCCACCTGTCCAACCAACGTTATGGTACCTACTGTACTGGAGTGTCCCCACCTCCCACCTGTCCAACCAACGTTATGATACCTACTGTACTGGAGTGTCCCCACCTGTCCAACCAACGTTATGATACCTACTGTACTGGAGTGTCCCCACCTGTCCAACCAACGTTATGATACCTACTGTACTGGAGTGTCCCCACCTGTCCAACCAACGTTATGATACCTACTGTACTGGAGTGTCTCCACCTGTCCAACCAACATTATGATACCTACTGTACTGGAGTGTCCCCATTTCCCTCCTGTCCAACCAACGTTATGATACCTACTGTACTGGAGTGTCTCCACCTGTCCAACCAACGTTATGATACCTACTGTACTGGAGTGTCCCCACCTGTCCAACCAACATTATGATACCTACTGTACTGGAGTGTCCCCACTTCCCACCTGTCCAACCAACGTTATGGTACCTACTGTACTGGAGTGTCCCCACCTGTCCAACCAACGTTATGATACCTACTGTACTGGAGTGTCCCCATTTCCCTCCTGTCCAACCAACGTTATGATACCTACTGTACTGGAGTGTCCCCACCTGTCCAACCATGTTATGATACCTACTGTACTGGAGTGTCCCCACCTGTCCAACCAACGTTATGATACCTACTGTACTGGAGTGTCCCCACTTCCCACCTGTCCAACCAACGTTATGGTACCTACTGTACTGGAGTGTCCCCACCTGTCCAACCAACGTTATGATACCTACTGTACTGGAGTGTCCCCACTTCCCACCTGTCCAACCAACGTTATGATACCTACTGTACTCGAGTGTCCCCACTTGTCCAACCAACGTTATGATACCTACTGTACTGGAGTGTCCCCACCTGTCCAACCAACGTTATGATACCTACTGTACTGTATGTAGTGCACTACTATAGACCAGAGCCCTATGGAACCCTATTCCCTATGTAGTGCACTACGTTGGACCATAGCACTATGGAACCCTATCTCTGGTCTAAAGTAGTGTACTATATATAGGGAACAGAGTTCCATAGGGCTCTGGTCTAAAGTAGTGCACTATATAGGGTATAGGGTGCCATAGGGCTCTGGTCTAAAGTAGTGTACTATATATAGGGAATAGGGTTCCATAGGGCTCTGGTCTAAAGTAGTGCACTATATAGGGTATAGGGTGCCATAGGGCTCTGGTCTAAAGTAGTGTACTATATATAGGGAATAGGGTTCCATAGTGCTCTGGTCTAAAGTAGTGTACTATATAGGGAATAGGGTTCCATAGGGCTCTGGTCTAAAGTAGTGCACTATATAGGGAACAGGGGCCATTCAGGATCCATGAAGGCAGAGAGTTATTGCTGTCTGACTAAATGAAGTCTTGTTCTCGTGGGAGGCTGAGGTTTGGTGCAGGGCAGGCTCGAGCCACGGGGAGTGGATCCTGTTTGTCCTGCTGTCTGTCTGTCTGCATGTCTCTCTCTACCCTCTATCTTTCTGCCCCCTTTCCTCTCCCCCTCTCTCTCCCCTCTTTTCTCCTCTCTCTCTCCCCTCTCTCTCCCCCCTCCTCTCTCTCTCCCCTCCTCTCTCTCTACCCCCTCCTCTCTCTCTCCCCTCCTCTCTCTCTCCCCCCTCCTCTCTCTCTCTCCCCCCCTCCTCTCTCTCTCTCCCCTCTCTCCAGGGGCAGACTGGGACCCAAAAATCAGCCCTGCCATTCCTTACATACAGGCCCATTTTTTCCTCCATTATTATACAATTATAATTTTGTGGGGGAAAACCCAAATTAGACAGACCCACTGGGATAGAATTGGCCCAGCCCATCTGTCATTTGCCTGAAATTCCAGATGGCCAGTCGGCCCCTGCCTGTCTCCCCCCTCTCTCTTTCTCTCTCTGTGTCTGCTGCACCTCCCTGTCAGGAAGTCATTTTTCCATACAGTCTTTATATATCTTATTCTATGCCATTTATGATTGGTTTAGCCCCTAGGCAGTGTATTAGTCAGTGTATTTTGTGTAATTTATTTTCTATCTTAAATAGCCAAGTTTCTATGCAAAGGGGGATGAAGAGGGATGAGAAATATTTGTGAACTATTTCATACTGAGATGACACGCATTCACTGCGTGATGCGCTCTCCTCCGTTATGTTATACCTTGAATCAGGATACGCTGACAGGTCTCCCGACCTCGTTTTTCCACTATGTTCTGGTCTTAGACGATCCGTCTGTCCCGAGAAATATGATTTGAGAAAATCCATCGATATGGATGCTCTTAATAATATCGGACGTATTGTTCCGTTCCACAACAGTTGTTGTAAACTGTGAAACTGTCAAACTTCTAGACTCGCTGTCGCCAGCCAGGCTTGCGTCATTAACTGGATCAGTCACAGCACTCACACAATACGGGGTGTATCCATCCGCAATGAAAAATAGTCTGAGTGAAGCGTCTCTAAACGAGGCTACTGTTAGTGTTCAAATACTGGAGAGTTGAGACCAAATCACGGACGCTGGACAGAGTGGATTTCAGTTGTAACGAAAGACAGTTTTAATGAGTCAGAGATATCTTGTCCCGCAGTTTTACGTGCACGGACCTAGTTCACATAACTCGGCAAGGAGCCAGGTGAAAAAGAGGCCTATACAATGGTTACATACATTTTTATACATAGAATAAAGTAGGTGGAGTCTTGTCGTTTCGGTCTTCTTGACTGGTCGGAGGGTTGGAGGCGGGCCTTGCTCTAGCCAGAGCGGGCCCCATTGGTGCACAGCAAAAGTTCTTTGCTCTTGGGACCGGCCAGTTAGAGGGAGATGAGATGTGTGTTTATATAAGGAAGAGGGGGTCAGTCTTCTGGCTGGGTGTATGTGTTCTTACGACGGAATGTCTTTGTTTATATGAGCTATGTGTATGAATATTTATATAACAAATCCCCCTCTTCACGTCTATTAGACGTGAAAACTATAGCAGAAAGGTGGCGGTTGCAATCGTGGGTATACATAAGGTGGTGCTCCTAACCTTGTCTGATTTGCATGGTGGGTCTGTAGGTGTAGTGCTACGTTTGGGACGGGAGTGATTGGAGGGAGTGATATCAGGAAAGGAGTTAGGGACATGTGTAGGGGTTGGTGTATGTGATGTGGCAGGGTGAAATAGTTGTTCAATTAACCATGTGAAAGTCCTAGGGTTACTCCAAATATCAGTATGAATATCACAAATAAGGGACCAGATATCCCCAGCCTCACCCAGAGAGGGAGAAATTTCCCTCTAACTGGGCGAGGTTCCCTTCTCAGGGGAGGCGGAGTTTGATGCCGCATCACCTGAGGAAGGAGTGTCTTCATTTGGAATCGAATTTAGGCCGCTCAAATCAGCTCTGACTTCAGTCAGTGTTCTAGAAGGAATTGGGGCTGGGGTGCAATGTGTAAGGCGGTGTCAAGGTGTGCCTGATTTACCTTTGACCTGGACCGAGTGTGAAGTAACCTCCTTCACTTCGTACGGTCCAGTCCACCTGGGTTCCAGCCACTTTCTCTTGTGGACTGTAACCCTCACCCCGTCACCAACCTTTACCTTCAGTAGTGTCGTGTCCCCCGGCAGCTCCCCCTCCTGGACCTTGTGAACCTGGGTAGAGAGTGCTGCAGAGAGAACCGTCAGTTTTTTCACATAATTAGACATTACAATTTGTTGTACATCAAGGGCGGGCATATGACCTCCCTCCCTTGGTGGACCATGCATGACTCTACCAGTCATTATCCCAAAGCTATCTTAGCTTTTGGTTTGACGTTCCACCAGATTTTGGGATTGGGGCCTGTACACAGATCCAAATCTGTGGGTTATGCCAAATCTTTCTTCCACCTGTCTCAGGTGTTTGTTAAATGTGAGCCATTTGTCAAATTTGATTTGTCTTGGGATGCCATACCTGGGTATTAGTTTGGTTTGTAGCCACTTAAAGACTGACCTAGCATCCTCCCCTTTTGTTATTATTGCCTCTACCCATTTGGAGAACCTATCTACTATGACTAGGAGATAGAGTTTGCCTTTAGATAAATTTTCGGGGCCCATGTCGGTGTAGTCTATACTAATATCCTGAAAACATGCATTAGGTGTTACGTATGAGCCCATTGGTGTTTGATATGGTTTCTTTGGGTTGTGTCTGTCACAACCATTGCATTCGTCACAAAATAAATCATCGTCATAAAATAAGTCAGTCATATTTTTTATGTGAGGGTGCCACCAGATGTGCGAGGCCTTTTTGGAGGGTCTTTAGTTTGCCTTCGTGTGTGGGGCCATGTGTTTCTCATAAAAGTTCTGGGTCCATCAGTGTGGCCTGCTTCATGGGCATGGGCTGAGTCTGTATAGATATTCAGTCTTTCCTTTTCCTCTGATGAGGACCTGCGTCAATCCGATGATTTCAGCTAATTTGGCCGATGCTGGTTGAGGGATGATGGCTGATTGAAGGGTGACATCACGAGGTGAGCTGTTTTTTTTCAATAGCTTTTGCTACTGCAGCAACGTATCTGGAGCATGTTGACTGTCCTACCTCAATGTGGTCAAGTTTGAAGAGTAGTACATCAAGACCCTTCTCTCCCCCTCTTGTTTCTGGAATAGGACGGATGAGGTGAATCCTTCCCTTCCAGAAACATCCAAATGGAACTTGTTCTTGTAGTCAGGTGCAGTCAGAGCTGCTGCCGCTGATAGATCCGTTTTCAGGAGTGCTATGGCTGTTGATGCTTCAGCCGTCCAGGCCAGGGGTGCATGGAGGTTCCTTGATCGTAGGATGACCGGTGCTGCCACCCCCTCTGGGCCACACCCAATGGTACAACACCTGATAGGTGGGGTCAGGTGCATCATGTCTTCGTCCCAGTCTGCAGTGAAGAGGCAGTCATCAGTTTCTGTTGCATTGAGTGTGCAATGGATCTCAGCTTGGGGAGTCTTATATGGGTGCAGAGTGTAGATTTGAGCTTTCAGTTGGTTGAACTTAAACTGGATGTGAGGGGTGGCAGGCCCTGTGGGTAGGCATTTTAGCCAGTACACTTCTTGGGCTTCAGACAGTGTGGTCATCGGCAGGAGTGGCATCCTCATCATTCTTACTGGGTGATCAGGTGTTGAAGTGGGAGGGTTGGTTGTAATCTTGCTGCTCCTGCTGCATGTGGCTAGATTCTGGGTGGTTGTATGCTGGCTGTTGCTGATGCATGGGTGTGGGTCCTGGTAGCTGATGTTGCAGAGGTGGGTTTCCCCCACTTCCTCTTGCTCTCCATTGCTGTTGCTGCGGGGAGAGTGGTTTCATGCAATCTCTGGCAAAATGACCGGTAATTCCGCAGTTAAAACACTGGTAGTTTCCCCCTCTGTGTTGTCCAGTGTAGGGACCCCGTCGAGCCCATACTGGGTGTTGTTGTTGCAGGATATACTGCTGTGGGGGAGGGTATTGGGGTGGTGGGGCTGCCTGCTGTTGGATCATCTGAGAGACAGTCTGTGCCACGATTTGGGAGATGTCTGTTTTGGTTCCCGGCTCCTTCGTTTCTTCCGCCACCATCTGTTTCTTAGGTTTTTCTCCTTGTTGTGCTTCCTTCAATTGGAGTTTCAGGAGTTGTACCTGGAGGGACTGCACCTGGCTCTCAGCACCCCCTCTTTCCTTGTTGTGCTGGGTCACATGGTGGTGCACATGAGTGTTGAATTGGGTCAGAGGAAGTGCAAACAACCCTACCGTTCCTCTGAGTTTGGTTTTAACATCTCCGGGACACCCGTTGACCACCATTTCCTTCCACATGCTGAGTGTGGTATCAGTGTGATCGAATGGTTCTTCGTGGACCGATCTCCATGTGGTCTTAGCCCTGTCCAGGTATGCTGCAGGTTGCTCACCTGGGTTGATTGTAAAGGAGGATAAGGTGGCATGGTTTCTTTCTGTAGGGTATGCTCTCCGTAGAACTTCCCATAATCTGGTACGGAAGTGGTCTATGGGCAGTGTTGGGGCCCGCCATCCAAGGTCAGCTGCTGTCATGAGGGCCTCCATGGTTCCGTGGTCGGTGGCTCTTGCTAGAAGTGCTTTCATGTCTCCTAGGCAGAGTTGCAGGCCTGACGTAAGTGTCTGCAGTTGAAGTAGCCACGCTGAAGCTCCTCCATGTAGGCTAGGCATCTGTCCCATCAGTGTTGTTAAATCAGTCATTTTCCAGGGCTGGTACTCCACAGTGTGTGCATCACCTGGTGTCGGTCGCAGGGGGTACTGTCCTGCCATCTCCTGCTCTCGCTCTCTTCTATCAGCAATTCTGGAGGACCGACGGAGTGTTTCGGACCCCATTGATTCGGTAACTTTGGTTACTGTTCCTCTCATTATGCTTTCCACACGGTAGGCTCCCTCTCTGTTGTTATCTTGGTTAGCTATTAGCTCCCTGAGTTCCTTAGCTCGAGCTATTGATGATTTCAGCAGCTCCTGCATCTTAGTCACGTTTGGAGCTCCCATCGGAGCTGGGGTGAGCACCATGTCAATTTCTTCTTCGTTTTCGATATCCATGTTCTGATGACAGTCCTCCCTATCCGTCTGATAGAAGTGGTTTGAATCTAATCTTGTTTGTAAGTGTCCTCTGGTTTCAGAGGTGAGAGAGTTCACAGAGGAGCATTGCGGCCTCCGTTCCTGGGGGAGGTCTCCTGCTCCTGGAATCCCAGTTTCGAACTGTTCACATACCATATGGCCAGCCGTTATCCCCAGGGTAATTTCCCCTTTTAACTCCCCTTGGTCTATTCTCAGAACTGGAGCCTGTATTGTGGGAGGTGCCCTGGGCAGGAATGGGTTGTGTGACGGGCTCCGGTGATTTTGTCCCTTTGAGTATGGCGGGGGCTGAACTGCCTCCATTGTCAATTGTGGATATAGTGAGGGAGAAACGGCCACAGGGGGAGCCGTGGGCAAGTTCTCAGGCGGAGCTTTAACATCCCCCGACGCCACAATAGCCACGCCCATCATGTCTGGTGTGTTTTTGGGCAGCACCCTCCTACTCTCCTGTATGGCCCATGTACCTATCTTGAGCTCCCCCTCTGCTCTCTCTCTCTCTCTTGTACCTACTTTTTTGAACCTGTGTATGTTGTTTCTCTCCGCCTCACTCGCTTTTGCATGCTCTACTGCGTCCTCTAATTCTGTCTGCATATCTTGGAGTTTCCCCCCTGTAGGTGGTCCTCCGCTAAAATAACCTGCTTGTGTCCATCTTATCCGTAATCCTTTCCACACTTTCTCCACTTTCCCATACTGTTTTTTACCTCCCGCTCTATCAATCATACTCTGATCTAAATAATCATTGAATTTTAGTTTGGGCGTGGTAGCTGCAGACATTTTATCTAGTTCGTCTGATAATGTGTATAATGCGTTATTTAGGTATATTCAATCCTTACTATGTGGTGTTTATTTCTATCGTTGTATGCTTAGCCTGTCCCTGGTCGAGACAAAGGGGGTTATCAATATGTGACGCCCGCCACGTGTGTATTTCACCGGTATTTTATTTGAATTTGTTCAGCGATTCGTTTAGGTATTTTCTATAAATGATTCTGCGATTTCCCTTTGGAACAATATATCAGTGAATATATGCGGTTCTATAACAATTTTCAGAGTAATTCTAGCTCTTTAGGAAATATCGATAGAATTTCTAGACAACTAAGAGTTGTTCAGTGAATTATTTAAATACTTTCTGTAAACAATTCAGTAAATTCCTTTATGAACTTATATCAGTAAATTCGAGCGATTCTATAGCAATTGTCAGAATAATTCTATATATTTAGGAAATATGGATAGAATAGAAAAACCCCAAAATCAGTGTGTAGCTTTTAGCGTCTGTAAAACAAAGTCTGTATTAAGCTCGGCGGCTTATTTAAATACTTTCTAGAAACAATTCAGTAAGTTCCTTTATGAACTTATATCAGTAAATTCCAGCGATTCTATAGCAATTGTCAGAATAATTTTAAACTTTAGGCAATATCAACAGGAATGAAAAAAAAACGAAAATCAGTATTTCGGCCCGGCTGCTGTCAATCAAAATTGCACGGCCATTCGATACTAAGGTGGCTTTGTCTACCAGCACGTGTGCATAATAGCCCAGTTACGTATCCCAACCTACTCCGCGACAAACGTTTCTTTCAATTTAATTTCCCCCATCTCCAAATCATGGAATGTCAACTCTGGTTCATCTTATGTTTATTGTTTGATGTGCAATAGCCACATCATTCCCGATCTCTGTCTAGTGGAAGGCCAAACTTACATATCCTGTATCTACTCGACTACACCTCTTACAAAACCTATTAAATAATACACAGCTTTTTTAATAGGGCATTTTTCATGCAGATTCATTCAATCCAACCACACCTCCACAAGACCTATTCGATGTTATATGTATCAACAGGAGATTTTACTTGCAGATCCGGTTCATCTATCATTCAACTATAACCACACCTCCACAAGACCTTATTCGATAGTACAGAACGTATCAAAATAGGAAATTTTTACTTGCAGATTCGGTTCATCTATCATTAAACTATAACCACACCCCCACAAGACCTTACTTGCAGATTCGGTTCATCTATAACCACACCTCCACAAGACCTTACTTGCAGATTCGGTTCATCTATAACCACACCTCCACAAGACCTTACTTGCAGATTCGGTTCATCTATAACCACACCTCCACAAGACCTTACTTGCAGATTCGGTTCATCTATAATTCATTCATTCGTATGAAATTCTCATTGAATTTCCAACATCCATAATTGTGTCCATTACGTGTTAAAACACAGCCACTATTTAACGTCACCTCTATACACAACCCAATACATATATAATTAGGACAGTTTTCTATGCAGATTTCAGAACAAATAGGGTCCCTGGAGGAATTTAACACATTGGTCAATCACAATTCACACATTCCTATTAAAATAACTGAGTATAGGCCCATTAATAAGAATATGTATATATATATATTTTTTTTTGACAAAACAAGATATCTTTAATCAATGTCTTAGGTTCTTATGTAAAAAATTTGGGCACCGATTCATACTCACGCCCAGTACTTTCTGATCAAAATTTGGTTTAGACTATAATACAATATGCAGATTTCGATATAACGGGCTCTGCTCACCTTTATATAGAGCGCTCCGATCAGATTTCCTGAGGCAAGATGAATGGCTGGGGAAGTCACTCTTCCGTCTGATTTTTTAGCCGTGATCAGTCTCGTCCTCTCACACTAACTTATAATAGATCGAATTCAAGAACAACCGTCCTCTGCTACCAATTCTGTTAGTGTTCAAATACTGGAGAGTTGAGACCAAATCACGGACGCTGGACAGAGTGGATTTCAGTTGTAACGAAAGACAGTTTTAATGAGTCAGAGATATCTTGTCCCGCAGTTTTACGTGCACGGACCTAGTTCACATAACTCGGCAAGGAGCCAGGTGAAAAAGAGGCCTATACAATGGTTACATACATTTTTATACATAGAATAAAGTAGGTGGAGTCTTGTCGTTTCGGTCTTCTTGACTGGTCGGAGGGTTGGAGGCGGGCCTTGCTCTAGCCAGAGCGGGCCCCATTGGTGCACAGCAAAAGTTCTTTGCTCTTGGGACCGGCCAGTTAGAGGGAGATGAGATGTGTGTTTATATAAGGAAGAGGGGGTCAGTCTTCTGGCTGGGTGTATGTGTTCTTACGACGGAATGTCTTTGTTTATATGAGCTATGTGTATGAATATTTATATAACACTACTGCAAACTATTATCACTTGTTCATAGAAATGTCTCTGCTTGAAGATGAGATTAAAGCGTCTTGAGGCATTTTTTGTTGTTGTTGTATGAAAGGCTATTCGGTATTTTAGAATATCGCCATAGTATGTAAACTATTATAAAGCACAGGTGCTCTTGTTTCAGTGTTACACCGTAGCCCCTCTTATACCTGGTTCTTACTTGCGTCTTTTACCCTGTTGTCTACATTCTGATTGTACCCACCTTTTTTTTTTAGAAAGGTGTAGACAATCAAAAGACACGTTGTGATCAGAATATCCCCCCCCCCCCCCCCCCCCCCCCCCCCCCCCCATCCTCTAAAATAATTTGACAGGTGGCATCATTGACTGGTTACATCAATATGTGTCTCTTTTCACATCTACGACGTGTGTGTTCTACGACGTGTGTGTTGGCGATATGGCAGCTAGCGGACACCTCGTCAACACACTCTTCACGGATGAATTGTGAAAAGAAACAAACCATAAACAATGAAACCGTTATTTAACATTTTAACCGGGGTAGATTTGGTTGAATCCAGGCTGTATCACAACCGGCCGTGATTGGGAGTCCCATCGGGCGGCGCACCTAGGCAGTGTATTGGTCAGTGTATTTTGTGTAATTTCATACACGCCCAGCGTCTTCCAGGTTTGGCCGTCATAGTAAATAAGAATTTGTTCTTATTAAATGACTTGACTAGTTTAATAAATGTTTACAAAAAATAATTTTTAAATAGATGGGTGGATAAAAACTGTTGACATGATGGATTTACGGCCATTTTTAACGATGCACAAACACACACACACACACACACACACACCAACACACACACACATACCAACACACACACACCAACACACACACACACACACACACACACACACACACACCAACACACACACAGCAGCGCTCTCTAACCTGCGCTGACACCCCCCTCTCCAGCAGCCTGGGATATAATAATCTAATACAGTTGTTGGCCATTTCACACATCACAACGGGACAACATAGAGAGACAAAGATCAGTGAAAAAATAACCTTTAGAAAACATGGAATTCTGACAACAAAAAAATGATGGAATCATCAATCAGTGTCCAACTCTATAGTACTCAACCATATATATATATATATATATATATATATATATATATATATATATATATATATATATTCACTCTATACCAGGTAAATATATAGTCTATAGTACTCAACCATATATATATATTCACTCTATACCAGGTAAATATATAGTCTTTAATATGGGCAATATAATTACAATTATCTGTGTAATGTTACGGATAGCTTTAGGATGAGCAACACACACACACCGAGAGAGAGAACACACACCGAGAGAGAGAGAGAGAACACACACCGAGAGAGAGAGAGAGAACACACACCGCTGCTGTCTGTCTGTCTGAATCTCTCTGAAATTCTGGGAAAGTTCCAGGGGCTGCGGAGGGATCTGGCACTCAGGCGCCTGCGGCTCCAGCCTGTCTGACGCCGGGGTTGTGGCGCTCCGCTCGGCAAGCGGAGGATCCAGGGCTCCTAGCAAGCAGGCTCCACACCTACTGACTGCTCTCTCTCTCTCTCTCTCTCTCTCTGTCTCTCTCTGTCTCTCTCTCTGTCTCTCTGTCTCTCTCTCTCTGCTCTACGTTGCGCTCAACCGGCCAGATAGACAACACACACACACACACACACACACACACACACACAGAGGCACGTGTGGGGACAGGGATCATCCCTCATCCACAACAACCATGCAGCGCATATTGAATGGACATCCCATTGCAGAGGTAAGAGACAGAATATTATGTGTTTTGAGGGGATAAAACTAACTTTAATTTGTGGGATCCTCAAGTGTTGTTTGATTACAAACAGACATGAGCATGTTAAATACATGTTGTTTTGGGGATTGTAGGTCAAACATATCAACGAGGTAAACATGAGAAGGATTTTCAGATTCTGATTCACTTAATTTGTATTGGATGTTATAGGCCTTATGAGCTCAGCCTTTATATTTAATAGGCCAGGGTGTTACGTGTTAATCAGAAGTCATTGCAGCCATTTGAAAGCGTGGTTGACTGTAGTGGGAAACAGTATTGTGAAATAGCAGAAGAGATTGTGATGCTGATATGTAAACCAGATAGAGTGCTATGTAAAGCCCTAGCCCCTAGTAAAACCACCACTAGGCGGAAAGCAGTGTGTTTGTGTGACAGTGTTGTTTACCTTGCCGCTCTCTTAGTATGTAGGTGTGTAGAGGTCGAGGACGGGAACTCACCATCATGTACAGAAAAACAACTTCCTCGTAGTAAAAATAAACTGGTGTGTTTATATTCAGGGAGGGGGGGGGGGGGGGGGTGTTCTGGTGATAAAGCATTAGGTAATTCAGCCTAATTGAGCCTGTAGACGGAGTGACGCCAGTTTCAGAAAGGAGTCAAGACAGGCAGACGCGCTGGTGCTGTCCTACCGCATTCAAGTGCAGCTTATAGTGTTGGCGCCGCAGCTGCCAAAATACAAACCTAGTAACCTACGCTGTTATAGGCACATTTTTCCAACTGACATCTAGGCTAAATACCGCGTGGTAAGATGACGCTCTCTCTTTCATGGTTGTTTAATTCCACTGTCAATGATAGTAGGTTTTTAAATGACCGGCGACGGGCTGAAAAAAAAGGCTCGCTCAGTTCTCACTCTGTGCTGTTTTCCCATCTGCGCACAGTCACAGAATGAAACTCACTTGCACGCTGAATTATAGTGAGCTTGCTCCCCGCATGTCAATATGGTGCATCCAACTCCCAGATGTTGGGCCTTTTTTTATGTTGCCTATATTCTATGTACTATAGATTATAATGCAGATATAACATAATAAGATCAATATAATATCCGGTTTGTCACGGAACCAGGGGTATTCAGGAACAACAGGAACCAGGGGTTTTTAGGAGGAATGACAGTAACCAGGGGTTCTGAGGAGGAACAACAGGAACCAGGGGTTTTGATGGAGGAACAACAGGAACCATGGGTTCTGAGGAGGAACGACATTAACCAGGGGTTCTGAGGAGGAACGACAGTAACCAGGAGTTCTGAGGAACGACAGTAACCAGGGGTTCTGTGGAACAACAGTAAACAGGGGTTCTGAGGAGGAACAACAGGAACCAGGGATTCTGAGGAACAACAGGAACCAGGGGTTTTGAGGAGGAACAACAGGAACCAGGTTTTTTTAGGAGGAACGACAGTAACCAGGGGTTCTGAGGAGAAACAACAGGAACCAGGGATTCTGAGGAACAACAGGAACCAGGGGTTTTGAGGAGGAACAACAGGAACCAGGTTTTTTTAGGAGGAACGACAGTAACCAGGGGTACTGAGGAGGAACAACAGGAACCAGGGATTCTGAGGAACAACAGGAACCAGGGGTTTTGACGAGGAACAACAGTTACCAGGGGTTTTGACGAGGAACAACAGGAACCAGGGTTTTTTAGGAGGAATGGCAGTAACCAGGGGTTCCGAGGAGGAACAACTGGAACCAGGGTTCTGAGGAGGAACAACAGGAACCAGGGGTTCTGAGGAGGAACAACAGTAACCAGGGGTTCTGAGGAGGAACGACAGTAACCAGGGGTTCTGAGGAGGAACGACGGTAACCAGGGGTTCTGAGGAGGAACGACGGTAACCAGGGGTTCTGAGGAGGAACAACAGTAACCAGGGGTTCTGAGGAACGACAGTAACCAGGTGTTCTGAGGAACGACAGTAAACAGTGGTTCTGATGATAAACAACAGGAACTAGGGGTTCTGAGGAGGAACAACAGGAACCAGGGGTTCTGAGGAGGAACAACAGGAACCAGGGGTTCTGAGGAGGAACAACAGGAACCAGGGGTTCTGAGGAGGAACGACAGTAACCAGGGGTTCTGAGGAGGAACAACAGGAACCAGGGGTTCTGAGGAGGAACAACAGGAACCAGGGGTTCTGAGGAGGAACAACAGTAACCAGGGGTTCTGAGGAGGAACAACAGTAACCAGGGGTTCTGAGGAGGAACGACAGTAACCAGGGGTTCTGAGGAGGAACGACGGCAACCAGGGGTTCTGAGGAGGAACGACAGTAACCAGGGGTTCTGAGGAACGACAGTAACCAGGTGTTCTGAGGAACGACAGTAAACAGTGGTTCTGATGATAAACAACAGGAACTAGGGATTCTGAGGAGGAACAACAGGAACCAGGGGTTCTGAGGAGGAACAAACAGGAACCAGGTGTTCTGAGGAGGAACAACAGGAACCAGGGGTTCTGAGGAGGAACAACAGTAACCAGGGGTTCTGAGGAGGAACAACAGTAACCAGGGGTTCTGAGGAGGAACAACAGGAACCAGGGGTTCTTAGGAGGAACAACAGTAACCAGGGGTTCTGAGGAGGAACAACAGTAACCAGGGGTTCTGAGGAGGAACAACAGTAACCAGGGGTTCTGAGGAGGAACGACCGTAACCAGGGGTTCTGAGGAGGAACGACAGTAGCCAGGGGTTCTAAGGAAGAACAACAGTAACCAGGGGTTCTGAGGAGGAACAACAGTAGCAAGGGGTTCTGAGGAAGAACAACAGTAACCAGGGGTTCTAAGGAAGAACAACAGTAACCAGGGGTTCTGAGGAGGAACAACAGTAGCCAGGGGTTCTGAGGAAGAACAACAGTAGCCAGGGGTTCTGAGGAAGAACAACAGTAACCAGGGGTTCTGAGGAGGAACGACAGTAGCCAGGGGTTCTGAGGAAGAACAACAGTAACCAGGGGTTCTGAGGAGGAACAACAAGAACCAGGGGTTCTGAGGAAGAATGACAGGAACCAGGGGTTCTGAGGAGGAACGACAGGAACCAAGGGTTCTGAGGAGGAACGACAGTAGCCAGGGGTTCTGAGGAGGAACGACAGTAACCAGGGGTTCTGAGGAGGAACGAAAGTAACCAGGGGTTCTGAGGGGGAATGACAGTAATCAGGGGTTCTGAGGAGGAACAACGGGAACCAGGGGTTCTGAGGAGGAACGACAGTAACCAGGGGTTCTGAGGAGGAATGACAGTATCCAGTGGTTCTGAGGAGGAATGACAGTAACCAGGGGTTCTGAGGAGGAATGAGAGTAGCCAGGGGTTCTGAGGAGGAATGACAGTAGCCAGGGGTTCTGAGGAGGAACGACAGTAGCCAGTGGTTCTGAGGAGGAACGACAGTAACCAGGGGTTCTGAGGAGGAATGAGAGTAGCCAGGGGTTCTGAGGAGGAATGACAGTAGCCAGGGGTTCTGAGGAGGAACGACAGTAACCAGGGGTTCTGAGGATGAACAGGAACCAGGGGTTCTGAGGAAGAACAGGAACCAGGGGTTCTGAGGAGGATTGACAGGAACCAGGGGTTCTGAGGAGGAACGACAGGAACCAGGGTTTCTGAGGAAGAACAGGAACCAGGGGTTCTGAGGAGGATTGACAGGAACCAGGGGTTCTGAGGAGGAACGACAGGAACCAGGGGTTCTGAGGAGGAACGACAGGAACCAGGGGTTCTGAGGAGGAATGACAGGAACCAGGGGTTCTGAGGAGGAACGACAGGAACCAGGGGTTCTGAGGAGGAATGACAGGAACCAGGGGTTCTGAGGAGGAATGACAGTAGCCAGGGGTTCTGAGGAAGAACGACAGTAGCCAGGGGTTCTGAGGAAGAACGACAGTAGCCAGGGGTTCTGAGGAGGAATGACAGTAACCAGGGGTTCTGAGGAAGAACGACAGTAACCAGGGGTTCTGAGGAAGAACGACAGTAGCCAGGGGTTCTGAGGAAGAACAACAGGAACCAGGGGTTCTGAGGAGGAATGACAGTAGCCAGGGGTTCTGAGGAGGAACGACAGTAACCAGGGGTTCTGAGGAAGAAGCCACAATACTCCCTTTTACAAGACCACATAAACTACCTAACTGCTGGACAACTATGTGTTGGCTACATTAGACTGTTTGACAATGGAATAAAGAGCCCTCAGTTGTTGTATGTAGGAGAAAAGGAGAAGGAGAGATATGAGATAGAGGGGGAGGGAGTAGAAGACAATATCGGAGTCCTCCTCCCATCAAGAATAGTGCAGTAGCTGAGTGGCACATTATGTTTTGTAGCAAAACCTTGCTGGACGTTAACCAGCCTGACGAAAACAGACAGAGAGAGAAGGGGAGGGGGGAGAGAGATGAGAGGGGGGAGAGAGAGAGGAGAGGGGGGAGAGAGAGAGGAGAGGGGGGAGAGAGAGGGGGAGGGGAGAGAGAGAGAAATAGGGAGTCCTGGGAAAGAAAGAGGAATATAGGTTGGGTTACTGTAAACCAACTGCTGATATACAATTGACCGTATTAATCAATTTGACTGATCTGATATATAATCCCTACAGTCCCCATAGACTTGATGACTGATTTGATATATAATCCCCACAGTCCCCATAGAGTTGATGACTGATTTGATATATAATCCCTACAGTCCCCATAGACTTGATGACTGATTTGATATATAATCCCTACAGTCCCCATAGACTTGATGACTGATTTTATATATAATCCCTACAGACCCCATAGACTTGATGACTGATTTGATATATAATCCCTACAGTCCCCATAGACTTGATGACTGATTTTATATATAATCCCTACAGTCCCCATAGACTTGATGACTGATTTGATATATAATCCCCACAGTCCCCATAGAGTTGATGACTGATTTGATATATAATCCCTACAGTCCCCATAGACTTGATGACTGATTTGATATATAATCCCTACAGTCCCCATAGACTTGATGACTGATTTTATATATAATCCCTACAGTCCCCATAGACTTGATGACTGATTTGATATATAATCCCTACAGTCCCCATAGAGTTGATGACTGATTTGATATATAATCCCTACAGTCCCCATAGACTTGATGACTGATTTGATATATAATCCCTACAGTCCCCATAGACTTGATGACTGATTTGATATATAATCCCTACAGTCCCCATAGACTTGATGACTGATTTGATATATAATCCCTACAGTCCCCATAGACTTGATGACTGATTTGATATATAATCCCTACAGTCCCCATAGACTTGATGACTGATTTGATATATAATCCCTACAGTCCCCATAGACTTGATGACTGATTTGATATATAATCCCTACAGTCCCCATAGACTTGATGACTGATTTGATATATAATCCCTACAGTCCCCATAGAGTTGATGACTGATTTGATATATAATCCCTACAGTCCCCATAGACTTGATGACTGATTTGATATATAATCCCTACAGCCCCCATAGACTTGATTCATTATCCCAGCCCTAATTATCTCCTAACAAAATCAATCTTGAATGTGTGTCAAATTAGCACCTAACTCTGTCCCTTTCTTCTCTGGCTAGATGTCTGAAACCCGACCGGGACTTCTGACTGTGTGAGGAATAACATTCATTTACAGGAGGATACCATTCTGACCAGACCAGGAGACAGACAGAAAGAAGGAGAGAGAGAGATATAGCCCTTGAATTGAATTGAATTGAATTGAGAGAGAGAAGAAACTGAAAGAGAGAGAAGAAGAAACAAAAAGAGAGAGAGAGAGAGAGAGAGAGAGAAGAAGAAAGAAAGAGAGAGAGAGAGAGAGAAGAAAAATAAGATATTTGGGATGGTGGCAGCGTTCCAACATTCCCACCTCCGTTCCAGACGTTCCTCCCTACTCCTTTTCTCTTTGGGAAGCACAAACGGAACCAAAGAACCCGAACTTCCCTCACTCCTCTACCTGCGTGGAAGTTAATCCATCCCATTCCCTCCATCCCCTTCTCCCCCCTCTCTCACCTCCGTCCATCCCATTCCCTCTATCCCCTTCTTCCCCCCTCTCTCACCTCCGTCCATCCCATTCCCACTATCCCCTTCTTCCCCCCTCTCTCACCTCCGTCCATCCCATTCCCACTATCCCCTTCTTCCCCCCTCTCTCACCTCCATCCATCCCATTCCCTCCATCCCCTTCTTCCCCCCTCTCTCACCTCCATCCATCCCATTCCCACTATCCCCTTCTTCCCCCCTCTCTCACCTCCGTCCATCCCATTCCCTCTATCCCCTTCTCCCCCCTCCCTCACCTCCGTCCATCCCATTCCCTCTATCCCCTTCTCCCCCCCTCTCTCACCTCCGTCCATCCCATTCCCACTATCCCCTTCTTCCCCCCTCTCTCACCTCCGTCCATCCCATTCCCTCTATCCCCTTCTCCCCCCTCTCTCACCTCCGTCCATCCCATTCCCACTATCCCCTTCTTTCCCCCTCTCTCACCTCCGTCCATCCCATTCCCACTATCCCCTTCTTCCCCCCTCTCTCACCTCCATCCATCCCATTCCCACTATCCCCTTCTCCCCCCTCTCTCACCTCCGTCCATCCCATTCCCTCCATTATGCACTCGTCCACCTCCATTACGTCCCTCTTCTCCTTCACCAGTCCAGCGGTGAAGAGGCTGCTGGGATGGAAACAGGGCGATGAAGAGGAGAAGTGGGCGGAGAAGGCTGTGGACTCCCTGGTGAAGAAAGTAAAGAAGAAGAAAGGAGCAATGGAGGAGCTGGAGAGAGCTCTCAGTTGCCCCGGAAAACCCAGTGAGGGGCTGTGTGTGTGTGGTGTGGTGTGGTGTGGTTTGTGGGGTGTGTGGTGTGTGGTGTGTGTGGTGTGGTTTGTGTATGTGTGTTCGTGTGTGTGTGTGTGGTGTGGTGTGGGGTGTGTGGTGTGTGTGTGGTGTGGTGTGTATGTGTGGTGTTGTGTGTGTGTATGTGTGGTGTTGTGTGTGTGTGTATGTGTGGTGTTGTGTGTGTGTATGTGTGGTGTTGTGTGTGTGTGTGTGTGTGTTCGTGTGTGTGTGTGTGGTGTGTGGTGTGGGGTGTGTGGTGTGTGTGTGGTGTGGTGTGTGTGGTGTGGTTTGTGTGTGTGTATGTGTGGTGTGGTGTGTATGTGTGTGTGTGTGTTCATGTGTGTGTATGTGTGGTGTTGTGTGTGTGTGTGTATGTGTGGTGTTGTGTGTGTGTTCATGTGTGTGTATGTGTGGTGTTGTGTGTGTGTGTATGTGTGGTGTGGTGTGTATGTGTGGTGTTGTGTGTGTGTATGTGTGGTGTTGTGTGTGTGTATGTGTGGTGTGGTGAGGATGTGTGGTGTTGTGTGTGTGTGTGTATGTGTGGTGTTGTGTGTGTGTATGTGTGGTGTTGTGTGTGTGTGTGTTCGTGTGTGTGTGTGTGGTGTGGGGTGTGTGGTGTGTGTGTGGTGTGGTTTGTGTGTGTGTGTGTGTGTATGTGTGGTGTGGTGTGTATGTGTGTGTGTGTGTTCATGTGTGTGTATGTGTGGTGTTGTGTGTGTGTATGTGTGGTGTTGTGTGTGTGTTCATGTGTGTGTATGTGTGGTGTTGTGTGTGTGTATGTGTGGTGTGGTGTGTATGTGTGGTGTTGTGTGTGTGTATGTGTGGTGTTGTGTGTGTGTATGTGTGGTGTGGTGAGGATGTGTGGTGTTGTGTATGTGTGGTGTTGTGTGTGTGTATGTGTGGTGTTGTGTGTGTGTGTGTGGTGTGGTGTGTATGTGTGTTCATGTGTGTGTATGTGTGGTGTGGTGTGTATGTGTGTTCATGTGTGTGTATGTGTGGTGTGGTGTGTGTTATTCTCTGTCCTTTCGTAGATCTGGATTTAAATATCATTGTGAGGAGAAAATAGTTAAAGCCGGAACACAATCGGAGCCTGTTCCTGTTCCTGTTCCTGTTCCACTCTCGATGACGCTGTGACCGTGTTAGTGGAGGTCATTCAGAGAAACACTGCAGATATCAGCTGTGACCGTGTTAGTGGAGGTCATTCAGGGAAACACTGCAGATATCAGCTGTGACCGTGTTAGTGGAGGTCATTCAGGGAAACACTGCATATATCAGCTGTGACCGTGTTAGTGGAGGTCATTCAGGGAAACTGCAGATATCAGCTGTGACCGTGTTAGTGGAGGTCATTCAGGGAAACACTGCAGATATCAGCTGTGACCGTGTTAGTGGAGGTCATTCAGGGAAACACTGCATATATCAGCTGTGACCGTGTTAGTGGAGGTCATTCAGGGAAACACTGCAGATATCAGCTGTGACAGTGTTAGTGGAGGTCATTCAGGGAAACACTGCAGATATCAGCTGTGACCGTGTTAGTGGAGGTCATTCAGGGAAACACTGCAGATATCAGCTGTGACCGTGTTAGTGGAGGTAATTCAGGGAAACACTGCAGATATCAGCTGTGACCGTGTTAGTGGAGGTCATTCAGGGAAACACTGCAGATATCAGCTGTGACCGTGTTAGTGGAGGTCATTCAGAGAAACACTGCAGATATCAGCTGTGACCGTGTTAGTGGAGGTCATTCAGGGAAACACTGCAGATATCAGCTGTGCCCGTGTTAGTGGAGGTCATTCAGGGAAACACTGCAGATATCATCTGTGTCCGTGTTAGTGGAGGTAATTCAGGGAAACACTGCAGATATCAGCTGTGACTGTGTTAGTGGAGGTCATTCAGGGAAACACTGCAGATATCAGCTGTGACCGTGGTAGTGGAGGTCATTCAGGGAAACACTGCAGATATCAGCTGTGACAGTGTTAGTGGAGGTCATTCAGGGAAACACTGCAGATATCAGCTGTGACCGTGTTAGTGGAGGTCATTCAGGGAAACACTGCAGATATCAGCTGTGACCGTGGTAGTGGAGGTCATTCAGAGAAACACTGCAGATATCAGCTGTGACCGTGTTAGTGGAGGTCATTCA
Source organism: Oncorhynchus mykiss (assembly GCF_013265735.2). Classification (NCBI taxonomy): domain Eukaryota; kingdom Metazoa; phylum Chordata; class Actinopteri; order Salmoniformes; family Salmonidae; genus Oncorhynchus; species Oncorhynchus mykiss. The sequence goes on from NC_048574.1 coordinate 1,237,875, forward strand.
GGGAAACACTGCAGATATCAGCTGTGACCGTGTTAGTGGAGGTCATTCAGGGAAACACTGCAGATATCAGCTGTGACAGTGTTAGCGGAGGTCATTCAGGGAAACACTGCAGATATCAGCTGTGACCGTGTTAGTGGAGGTCATTCAGGGAAACACTGCAGATATCAGCTGTGACCGTGTTAGTGGAGGTCATTCAGGGAAACACTGCAGATATCAGCTGTGACCGTGGTAGTGGAGGTCATTCAGGGAAACACTGCAGATATCAGCTGTGACCGTGTTAGTGGAGGTCATTCAGGGAAACACTGCAGATATCAGCTGTGACCGTGTTAGTGAAGGTCATTCAGGGAAACACTGCAGATATCAGCTGTGACCGTGTTAGTGGAGTTCATTCAGGGAAACACTGCAGATATCAGCTGTAACCGTGTTAGTGGAGGTCATTCAGAGAAACACTGCAGATATCATCTGTGTCCGTGTTAGTGGAGGTCATTCAGGGAAACACTGCAGATATCAGCTGTGACCGTGTTAGTGGAGGTCATTCAGGGAAACACTGCAGATATCAGCTGTGTTAGTGGAGGTCATTCAGGGAAACACTGCAGATATCAGCTGTGACCGTGTTAGTGGAGGTCATTCAGGGAAACACTGCAGATATCAGCTGTGACCGTGTTAGTGGAGGTCATTCAGGGAAACACTGCAGATATCAGCTGTGACCGTGTTAGTGGAGGTCATTCAGGGAAACACTGCAGATATCAGCTGTGTTAGTGGAGGTCATTCAGGGAAACACTGCAGATATCAGCTGTGACCGTGTTAGTGGAGGTCATTCAGGGAAACACTGCAGATATCAGCTGTGACCGTGTTAGTGGAGGTCATTCAGAGAAACACTGCAGATATCAGCTGTGACCGTGTTAGTGGAGGTCATTCAGGGAAACACTGCAGATATCAGCTGTGCCCGTGTTAGTGGAGGTCATTCAGGGAAACACTGCAGATATCATCTGTGTCCGTGTTAGTGGAGGTAATTCAGGGAAACACTGCAGATATCAGCTGTGACTGTGTTAGTGGAGGTCATTCAGGGAAACACTGCAGATATCAGCTGTGACCGTGGTAGTGGAGGTCATTCAGGGAAACACTGCAGATATCAGCTGTGACAGTGTTAGTGGAGGTCATTCAGGGAAACACTGCAGATATCAGCTGTGACCGTGTTAGTGGAGGTCATTCAGGGAAACACTGCAGATATCAGCTGTGACCGTGTTAGTGGAGGTCATTCAGGGAAACACTGCAGATATCAGCTGTGACCGTGGTAGTGGAGGTCATTCAGAGAAACACTGCAGATATCAGCTGTGACCGTGTTAGTGGAGGTCATTCAGGGAAACACTGCAGATATCAGCTGTGACCGTGTTAGTGGAGGTCATTCAGGGAAACACTGCAGATATCAGCTGTGACAGTGTTAGCGGAGGTCATTCAGGGAAACACTGCAGATATCAGCTGTGACCGTGTTAGTGGAGGTCATTCAGGGAAACACTGCAGATATCAGCTGTGACCGTGTTAGTGGAGGTCATTCAGGGAAACACTGCAGATATCAGCTGTGACCGTGGTAGTGGAGGTCATTCAGGGAAACACTGCAGATATCAGCTGTGACCGTGTTAGTGGAGGTCATTCAGGGAAACACTGCAGATATCAGCTGTGACCGTGTTAGTGAAGGTCATTCAGGGAAACACTGCAGATATCAGCTGTGACCGTGTTAGTGGAGTTCATTCAGGGAAACACTGCAGATATCAGCTGTAACCGTGTTAGTGGAGGTCATTCAGAGAAACACTGCAGATATCATCTGTGTCCGTGTTAGTGGAGGTCATTCAGGGAAACACTGCAGATATCAGCTGTGACCGTGTTAGTGGAGGTCATTCAGGGAAACACTGCAGATATCAGCTGTGTTAGTGGAGGTCATTCAGGGAAACACTGCAGATATCAGCTGTGACCGTGTTAGTGGAGGTCATTCAGGGAAACACTGCAGATATCAGCTGTGACCGTGGTAGTGGAGGTCATTCAGGGAAACACTGCAGATATCAGCTGTGTTAGTGGAGGTCATTCAGGGAAACACTGCAGATATCAGCTGTGACCGTGTTAGTGGAGGTCATTCAGGGAAACACTGCAGATATCAGCTGTGACCTTGGTAGTGGAGGTCATTCAGGGAAACACTGCAGATATCAGCTGTGTTAGTGGAGGTCATTCAGGGAAACACTGCAGATATCAGCTGTGACCGTGTTAGTGGAGGTCATTCAGGGAACCACTGCAGATATCAGCTGTGACCGTGTTAGTGGAGGTCATTCAGGGAAACACTGCAGATATCAGCTGTGACCGTGTTATTTGAGGTCATTCAGGGAAACACTGCAGATATCAGCTGTGACCGTGTTAGTGGAGGTCATTCAGGGAAACACTGCAGATATCAGCTGTGACCGTGTTAGTGGAGGTCATTCAGGGAAACACTGCATATATCAGCTGTGACCGTGTTAGTGGAGGTCATTCAGGGAAACACTGCAGATATCAGCTGTGACAGTGTTAGTGGAGGTCATTCAGGGAAACACTGCAGATATCAGCTGTGACCGTGTTAGTGGAGGTCATTCAGGGAAACACTGCAGATATCAGCTGTGACCGTGTTAGTGGAGGTCATTCAGGGAAACACTGCAGATATCAGCTGTGACCGTGTTAGTGGAGGTAATTCAGGGAAACACTGCAGATATCAGCTGTGACCGTGTTAGTGGAGGTCATTCAGGGAAACACTGCAGATATCAGCTGTGACCGTGTTAGTGGAGGTCATTCAGGGAAACACTGCAGATATCAGCTGTGACAGTGTTAGTGGAGGTCATTCAGGGAAACGCTGCAGATATCAGCTGTGACCGTGTTAGTGGAGGTCATTCAGGGAAACACTGCAGATATCAGCTGTGACCGTGTTATTTGAGGTCATTCAGGGAAACACTGCAGATATCAGCTGTGACCGTGTTAGTGGAGGTCATTCAGGGAAACACTGCAGATATCAGCTGTGACCGTGTTAGTGGAGGTCATTCAGGGAAACACTGCAGATATCAGCTGTGACCGTGTTAGTGGAGGTCATTCAGGGAAACACTGCAGATATCAGCTGTGTTAGTGGAGGTCATTCAGGGAAACACTGCAGATATCTGCTTTGACCGTGTTAGTGGAGGTCATTCAGAGAAACACTGCAGATATCAGCTGTGACCGTGTTAGTGGAGGTCATTCAGGGAAACACTGCAGATATCAGCTGTGACCGTGTTAGTGGAGGTCATTCAGGGAAACACTGCATATATCAGCTGTGACCGTGTTAGTGGAGGTCATTCAGGGAAACACTGCAGATATCAGCTGTGACAGTGTTAGTGGAGGTCATTCAGGGAAACACTGCAGATATCAGCTGTGACCGTGTTAGTGGAGGTCATTCAGGGAAACACTGCAGATATCAGCTGTGACCGTGTTAGTGGAGGTCATTCAGGGAAACACTGCAGATATCAGCTGTGACCGTGTTAGTGGAGGTAATTCAGGGAAACACTGCAGATATCAGCTGTGACCGTGTTAGTGGAGGTCATTCAGGGAAACACTGCAGATATCAGCTGTGACAGTGTTAGTGGAGGTCATTCAGGGAAACACTGCAGATATCAGCTGTGACCGTGTTAGCTGAGGTCATTCAGGGAAACACTGCAGATATCAGCTGTGACCGTGTTAGTGGAGGTCATTCAGGGAAACACTGCAGATATCAGCTGTGCCCGTGTTAGTGGAGGTCATTCAGGGAAACACTGCAGATATCAGCTGTGACCGTGTTAGTGGAGGTCATTCAGGGAAACACTGCAGATATCAGCTGTGACCGTGTTAGTGGAGGTCATTCAGGGAAACACTGCAGATTCCAGCTGTGTTAGTGGAGGTCATTCAGGGAAACACTGCAGATATCTGCTTTGACCGTGTTAGTGGAGGTCATTCAGAGAAACACTGCAGATATCAGCTGTGACCGTGTTAGTGGAGGTCATTCAGGGAAACACTGCAGATATCAGCTGTGACCGTGTTAGTGGAGGTCATTCAGGGAAACACTGCATATATCAGCTGTGACCGTGTTAGTGAAGGTCATTCAGGGAAACACTGCAGATATCAGCTGTGACAGTGTTAGTGGAGGTCATTCAGGGAAACACTGCAGATATCAGCTGTGACCGTGTTAGTGGAGGTCATTCAGGGAAACACTGCAGATATCAGCTGTGACCGTGTTAGTGGAGGTCATTCAGGGAAACACTGCAGATATCAGCTGTGACCGTGTTAGTGGAGGTAATTCAGGGAAACACTGCAGATATCAGCTGTGACCGTGTTAGTGGAGGTCATTCAGGGAAACACTGCAGATATCAGCTGTGACAGTGTTAGTGGAGGTCATTCAGGGAAACACTGCAGATATCAGCTGTGACCGTGTTAGCTGAGGTCATTCAGGGAAACACTGCAGATATCAGCTGTGACCGTGTTAGTGGAGGTCATTCAGGGAAACACTGCAGATATCAGCTGTGCCCGTGTTAGTGGAGGTCATTCAGGGAAACACTGCAGATATCAGCTGTGACCGTGTTAGTGGAGGTCATTCAGGGAAACACTGCAGATATCATCTGTGTCCGTGTTAGTGGAGGTCATTCAAGGGAAACACCGCAGATATCAGCTGTGTTAGTGGAGGTCATTCAGCTCAATTGGAAATTACTGTTAAATGTCAAATTTGAAGTGTTTCTGTCCATCCAAACCCCCCCCCCCCACCTCTATGTGTATCTGACTCCCTCTCTACCTCTCTCACTTCCTCCTCTATGTGTATCTGACCTCTCTCACTTCCTCCTCTATGTGTCTCTGACCCCCTCTCTACCTCTCTCACTTCCTCCTCTATGTGTATCCAACCTCTCTCACTTCCTCCTCTGTGTATCCAACCTCTCTCACTTCCTCCTCTATGTGTATCTGACCCCCTCTCTACTTCTCTCACTTCCTCCTCTATGTGTCTCTGACCTCTCTCACTTCCTCCTCTATGTGTCTCTGACCCCCCTCTCTACCTCTTCCATCTCCTCTATGTGTATCTGACCCTCTCTCTACCTCCTCCATCTCCTCTATGTGTATCTGACCCTCTCTCTACCTCCTCCATCTCCTCTATGTGTCTCTGACTCCCCTCTCTACCTCCTCCATCTCCTCTATGTGTATCTGACCCCTCTCTACCTCTCTCACTTCCTCCTCTATGTGTATCTGACCCTCTCTCTACCTCCTCCATCTCCTCTATGTGTATCTGACCCTCTCTCTACCTCCTCCATCTCCTCTATGTGTATCTGACCTCCCTCTCTACCTCTCTCACTTCCTCCTCTATGTGTATCTGACACCCTCTCTACCTCTCTCACTTCCTCCTCTGTGTATCTGCCCTCTCTCTACCTCCTCCATCTCCTCTATGTGTATCTGACCCTCTCTCTACCTCCTCCATCTCCTCTATGTGTATCTGACCCTCTCTCTACCTCCTCCATCTCCTCTATGTGTCTCTGACCCTCTCTCTACCTCCTCCATCTCCTCTATGTGTATCTGACCCTCTCTCTACCTCCTCCATCTCCTCCTTGTGTATCTGACCCTCTCTCTACCTCCTCCATCTCCTCTATGTTCATCTGACCTCCCTCTCTACCTCCTCCATCTCCTCTATGTGTATCTGACCCCCTCTCTACCTCCTCCATCTCCTCTATGTGTATCTGACCCCCCTCTCTACCTCCTCCATCTCCTCTATGTGTATCTGACCCTCTCTCTACCTCCTCCATCTCCTCTATGTGTATCTGACCTCCCTCTCTACCTCCTCCATCTCCTCTGTGTCTCTGACCCTCTCTCTACCTCCTCCATCTCCTCTATGTGTATCTGACCCCCTCTCTACCTCCTCCATCTCCTCTGTGTCTCTGACCCCCTCTCTACCACCTCCATCTCCTCTGTGTCTTTGACCCCCCTCTCTACCTCCTCCATCTCCTCTATATGTCTCTGACCCCTCTCTCTACCTCCTCCATCTCCTCTGTGTCTCTGACCCTCTCTCTACCTCCTCCATCTCCTCTGTGTCTCTGACCCCTCTCTCTACCTCCTCCATCTCCTCTGTGTCTCTGACCCCCTCTCTACCTCCTCCATCTCCTCTATGTGTCTCTGAACCCCTCTCTACCTCCTCCATATCCTTTATGTGTCTCTGACCCACCTCTCTACCTCCTCCATCTCCTCTATGTGTATTTGACCCCCTCTCTACCTCCTCCATCTCCTCTATGTGTCTCTGACCCCCCTCTCTACCTCCTCCATCTCCTCTGTGTCTCTGACCCCCCTCTCTACCTCCTCCATCTCCCCTGTGTCTCTGACCCCCTCTCTACCTCTTCTTCCTCCTCTGTGTCTCTGCCCCCCCTCTCTACCTCCTCCATCTCCTCTATGTGTCTCTGACCCTCTCTCTACCTCCGCCATCTCCTCTGTGTCTCTGACCCCCCTCTCTACCTCTTCTTCCTCCTCTGTGTCTCTGCCCCCCTCTCTACCTCTTCTTCCTCCTCTGTGTCTCTGCCCCCCCCACTCTACCCCCTCCATCTCCCCTATGTGTCTCTGACCCCCTCTCTACCTCTTCTTCCTCCTCTGTGTCTCTGCCCCCCCTCTCTACCTCCTCCATCTCCTCTATGTGTCTCTGACCCCCACTCTACCTCCTCCATCTCCTCTATATGTCTCTGACCCCCTCTCTACCTCCTCCATCTCCTCTATGTGTCTCTGACCCCCCTCTCTACCTCCTCCATCTCCTCTATGTGTCTCTGACCCCCTCTCTACCTCTTCTTCCTCCTCTGTGTCTCTGGCCCCCCTCTCTACCTCCTCCATCTCCTCTATGTGTCTCTGACCCCCTCTCTACCTCCTCCATCTCCTCTATATGTCTCTGACCCCCTCTCTACCTCCTCCATCTCCTCTATATGTCTCTGACCCCCCTCTCTACCTCCTCCATCTCCTCTATGTGTATCTGACCTCCCTCTCTACCTCCTCCATCTCCTCTATGTGTCTCTGACCCTCTCTCTACCTCCTCCATCTCCTCTATGTGTATCTGACCTCCTTCTCTACCTCCTCCATCTCCTCTATATGTCTCTGACCCCGTCTCTACCTCCTCCATCTCCTCTGTGTCTCTGACCCTCTCTCTACCTCCTCCATCTCCTCTCTGTGTTTCTGACCCCTCTTTCTACCTCCTCCATCTCCTCTATGTGTCTCTGACCCCCTCTCTACCTCCTCCATCTCCTCTATGTGTCTCTGAACCCCTCTCTACCTCTTCCATCTCCTCTATGTGTATCTGACCCCCTCTCTACCTCCTCCATCTCCTCTATGTTTTTCTGACCCCCCTCTCTACCTCCTCCATCTCCTCTGTGTCTCTGACCCCCCTCTCTACCTCCTCCATCTCCCCTATGTCTCTCTGACCCCCTCTCTACCTCTTCTTCCTCCTCTGTGTCTCTGCCCCCCTCTCTACCTCCTCCATCTCCTCTGTGTCTCTGACCCCCTCTCTACCTCCTCCATCTCCTCTATATGTCTCTGACCCCCTCTCTACCTCCTCCATCTCCTCTATATGTCTCTGACCCCCCTCTCTACCTCCTCCATCTCCTTTATGTGTCTCTGAACCCCTCTCTACCTCCTCCATCTCCTCTATATGTCTCTGACTCCCTCTCTACCTCCTCCATCTCCTCTATGTGTATCTGACCCTCTCTCTACCTCCTCCATCTCCTCTATTTGTCTCTGACCCCCCTCTCTACCTCCTCCATCTCCTCTATGTGTATCTGACCCCCCTCTCTACCTCCTCCATCTCCTCCTTGTGTCTCTGACCCCCCTC